>NW_028245620.1:0-179747 GCF_964263255.1 Lissotriton vulgaris
TCCCACTGGACACTGAACAGTACTCTTGCAGCTGAAGGAACTGCCTACACCATCCCTCTGGTAGGATCTCAGCACTTACTCCCAGTATGATCCCAGCATCACGGAGTGGAAACAGGAAAAAATTCTGGATGTTGGACAACGCAGCTTCTGGAATGCTCCTTCCGCTGCTGTGGGGGAGCCTCACTGCCTCACTGCAATCCCCCTGCTGCCTTCCGGGCTGTCCCCCGAGCTTTCCAAGAGCCTGCAGAGAGCCTCGCAGCGGCTCCCGACACTACCGGGCAGCTCCCGTTTTTTCGCTCGGCACTACTACTGAGAAGCCTGCAAGCTCTGGCGGCCTCCTGCGCTCCCGCTTCCGCGCCTCACTGCACGAAGGCGGGGGGGGGGGCAGTGAAACAGGCAGGCAGGTCCTCCGCCTAAAGACTGGTCGGCGGTCGCACCAGAGGAGAGGGGGAGGAGCCGAAAATGGTAAAGTCCGTGCACTGCCTGCCAGCGCGTCCTCTCACTCTCCTCTCACTCGCACCCTCCAACGCTCTGCGATCTACTGCTTTGCCTGTGGACTGATCAAGTAACACAAAAGGGATCATGGGGACATCATACATCTTATCTGCAATTGCACGGAGATGCTTCAAGAAAGGAGGCAGCTGCTAAAAACTCCCTTTAATCAAAAAGAGACTTGTTCAAGGAGACAAGCAGTTTTGGCATGTTCCTTCATCGCCACAACTGAACACAAGGCTAGTTAGATTCCTTGAAGCGGCTCGGGCAAAAATGGCCAAACTGACTCTCAATCTGCAGTGCATTGGTACACCGGGGTAATGTTACGATAGGGACAACTAATTTGTCATAGCTGATTGCTTTTTTCTCATAGGTTGTAAAGGCACAACCAATCGGGATTTTATAACTGTAATGACACTGAAGTGTTTTTTAGATATTAACACCATGTTGCTCTTGAGGGAGCACGACCATTTTAAATACGGTTTTATTTTTTGTATGTATTGCAATGGTTTTAAATAACTATGCAAATAAAGTATTAGAGTTAGGGCTATTGGAAAACATGACTATGGGCCTGATGTAGGTAATCTTGATTTACCTACTCTTAAATACCGAATCATACAGATTCGGTATTTAAGAGTAGGTAAATGGGACGTAGGTAATTTCTATTTTTAAAATTACCGAATCGGTAAGATTCGGTAACCGATTCGGTAATTGCAATTCATTCCTATGGGCCTGTAGGCCCATAGGAATGAATGTCAATTACCGAATCGGTAAATACCGATTCAGTAATTGGGGGAAACATTGAAGGGTGGCAGGGTATCACTTTGACACCCTGTTGCACCCCTCAATCGTGTATGGGTGCACATGTTGCAGACATACATGCTCTAAGGGCATGTATGTCTGCAACATGGCAACGTTTGAAAAGCAAAAAAAATGCTTTTTCAAGGCTTTTCATTATTTATCACCAACTTCTGGTGACCAAAACACAAATAGGTGGGAGCTAAGCTCCATATCTGTGTCTTTGGGCTCTGAAAGGAAAAAAAAAAAGGGGGGGGAGGGGCTAAAGGAACACATGGTGGAGAAATAATGGGTGACAGAAGGAGGTTGTGGGAGGCAATGCTGGGGCGCTGTGGATGGAGAGAATAAACAGGCTACCCGATTCTCTCCCCCCCCCCCCCCCCCCCCCCCCCCTGAGATGAGAGCTGGGATGGCTGCAGTGAGAACAGAGAACTCTGTAAGGACACAGGGCGTTCACTTGCCAAAAGCAAGCAGAAGTGCTTGCCATGAAGAAAGGCAGTGTAGCTTATGGAAAGATGTAGTCTAACACACACGTTTCCAACCGATGGATGTGGTCTGTCATGTAGTAAAGGTTATTGCCCCGGTTACTTACCGGTAATCTTCATTACTCCGAGTCCATGTCTTCCTCGCCACAGTAATCACATATGAGCCTCCGGCTCCACACAGAACTCCAAGTACAAAAACAGCGCTCTAGTCTCCCTCTCCCTCCTCCAATATGGCCCCCAGTGGCTCCAGCCAATCCCATAAAGAGACACATAAACACCAACAAGACCTGAAGAACCAAGCCGCAGACATGAAGCCACCACCAGGGCCGGGAGGGAAGGGAAACTATACTGTGGCGAGGAAGACATGGACTCAGAGTAATGAAGATTACCGGTAAGTAACCGGGGCATTACCTCCTCGTCCTGTCTTCCTCGCCACAGTAATCACATATGAGCCAATACCAAAAGCAATCAGCTTCATGTAAGGAAAACAGACCACACCATCAGTGTAGGGAAAACATATTTTAATATACAGAGGTATAGCAACAAAAAGGACAACCTCTCAAGGAACCCCGCAGACAAAACAGAAGAGGCAAAAGAAACAGAACCCCCAACCTGGAGGCGGTAATGGGACATGAAGGTATGTGGTGAAGACCACGTAGCCGCCCTGCAAACATCCTCCATGGACACCCCTTTGAAAGAATCCCAGGATACAGCAACAGATCTGGTGGAACGACCCTGAACAGGAAGGGAGGGGACCTCAGAAACCGAAGCATATGCCAACATAATGGCCTCCTTAATCCAACGACTGATCGTGGAGAGGGAGGGTTTCAGGGCCCGACGTGACAAACCAAAATTGACAAACAAGTTGTCCACCTTACAAAAGTAAGACGTGCGTGACAAATCAATCAAAGACATTTATATCACGCACTACTCACCCGGAGGGTCTCAAGGCGCTTGGGGGGGGGGGGGTCCGCTACTGCTCGAACAGCCAGGTCTTGAGCTGCTTCCTGAAGGCGAGGTGGTCTTGGGTCAGGCGGAGGTGGGTCGGGAGGGAGTTCCAGGTCTTGGTGGCCAGGTGGGAGAAGGCCCTTCCTCCTGTTGTGGCTCTTCAGATGCGGGGGACGGCGGAGAGGGCGTGGCTGGTTGATTGGAGATGGCGTGTGGAGCGTAGAAGTTGAGGCGGCTGTTGAGGTAACTCGGGCCTTGGTTGTGTAGGGCTTTGTGTGCGTGGGTGAGGAGCCGGAAGGTGATTCTCTTGTTGACCGGGAGCCAGTGCAGGTCTCTCAGGTGTCCGGAGATGTGGCTGTGTCTGGGGATTTCGAGGATGAGTCTTGCTGAGGCGTTCTGGATTCGCTGGAGTCTCTTCTGGAGCTTGGCGGTTGTTCCGGCGTAGAGGGCGTTGCCGTAGTCCAGACGGCTGGTGACGAGGGCCTGGGTGACCGTCTTCCTAGTCTCGGTGGGGATCCATCGGAAGATCTTATGTAGCATGCGCAGGATCTTGAAACAAGACGAGGAGATGGCGTTGACTTGTCTGGTCATGGAGAGGGAGGAGTCCAGGATGAAGCCCAGGTTGCGTGCGTGGTCTGTCGGTTTGGGTGCGGTGCCCATGGCGGGGGGCCACCAGGAGTCGTCCCAGGCGGAGGGCGAGGAGCCCAGGATGAGGACTTCCGTCTTGTCTGAGTTCAGTTTCAGGCGGCTGGTCATCATCCACTCGGCTACGTCTTTCATCCCTTCCTGTAGGTTGGCTCTGGCGGTGGCGGGGTCGTTGGTAAGGGAGAGGATCAGCTGTGTGTCGTCGGCGTAGGAGATGATGGTGAGGTTGTTTTGGCGTGCGATGGCCGCAAGGTGGCTCATGTAGATATTGAAGAGGGTGGGGCTGAGCGAGGAACCCTGGGGAACGCCGCAGAGACTTCGGTGGCCTCTGACCTGAACGGAGGTAGGCGGACTCTCTGTGTCCTTCCAGCGAGGAAGGAGATGATCCACTCCAGTGCCATCTCCTGGATTCCGACGTTGCTGAGGCGCTGCACTAGGGTTCGGTGGCAGACCGTGTCGAATGCTGCGGAGAGGTCTAGGAGGATGAGGGCCGCTGTTTCTCTGTTGTCGAGCAGGGCTCGACAACGCACTATGAACATAAGGCACGACGAACATCCAAGAGGTGCAAAAGGGAGTCCTCAGCCGAGGAAGGATCATGACAAAGAACCGGAAGAACCACCTCAGCAGACCGGCCGGATCCAAAGAATCCAATGACAGTCCACGACCAACACACCAAGAAGCAAAATTATCCCAGTGCTTGGCGTAGGACTTAAGCGTAGAAGGCCGACGGGACTGTTGAATGACCCCAGCCACAGTCACAGAACAACCCTCACGTATCAGAGAATCCCTCTCAAGAGCCAGGCCCGCAGACCCAGGGAACGGAACACAGGCAGGGGAAGAAGAGGACCCAACAGAAGATAAGGAACGAACGGCAAGGCCCACCCCAGAGACAAAGCCAATTCCAGCAGTAGGGGTTACCAAGGGCGACGCTTCCAACAATGAGCAACCAGAAGCACAAAGGACCCCTCCCTCTTGATCTTCCGCAACACAGCTGGAATCAGGGGAACAAGGGGAAACGCATACAACAGACCCTTCGGCCAAAGGAACGAAAGTGCGTCCACCCTCCAGGCATCCCGGCAAGGCGTAATCGTGCAAAAGCATTGGATCAGGGCATTGTCCTGGGAGGCAAACAGGTCCACAATTGGACAGCCAAACATCACCTGCAACCTCCTGAACATCCATCGAGTGAGGGACAAGGACCCCATGGAAGGAAAAACCCGGCTCAGACAATCCGCCACAGTGTTCTCCGCGCCAGGCAGATAAATGGCAGACAGGGACTCCAGATGCAACTCTGCCCAACAACAAATCTGACGGCTGAGGCAACTGAGGGAGCGAACCTTGCACCGCCCTTGATGGTTCACATAAGACATGACAACCTGATTGTCCGTTCGGATCTGCAGGTGGTGACCCCGAACAAGATCCGAGAAATCCAACAGACCCAGAAGGACGGCCTTCAGCTCCTTGTAGTTGGAGGAACAAGACAATACCGACTGAGGCCAAACCCCCTGAGTCGTTGAATCCCCCAGAGTAGCACCCCACCCCAGCAGGCTGGCATCGGTAGTGACCACACGGGTGGGGATAACCAGAAAGGGGCGGCCCCTGGAGAGATGGCCGTCGTCCAACCACCAACTCAGGACCACCCGAACATCCTCCAACATAGGAACCAGAACACCCATATCAAGGGAACAGGGGTCCCCTTGCGACAAAATGTGGGACACCACCGGGTACATGTGGAGGCGAGCCCACGGCACCGTCAACAACGACGCCGACATCAGACCCTGAACCCTCAACCACAGGCTCACTGGATGAGAATGCCCCACTAACAGGGCACGAACAGCAGACATCAGGGACAGAATTCTGGGAGGGGGCAGGAACACCATGCCCAACTGAGTCTTGAACAGAGCCCCAATGAAAGTCAATTCCTGCGCAGGAACCAGGGAGGACTTTGGTACATTCACGAGGAACCCATGATGCTCCAGGACATGGCACACCCTCTGGACATGTAACTCCGCCTTTTGAAGAGAAGAAGCAGAAATTAAAATGTCGTCCAGATACAGAAAAACACTAATGCCCTCCCCATGCAAATGTCCAATAAGAGGAGCCAGAATCTTAGTAAAGATCCTGGGAGCAGAACAGAGCCCAAAAGGTAATACCTGGAACTGGTAATGAGAACCCAGTACGCAAAACCGGAGAAACTTCTGAAAGTCCGGATGAATAGGAATATGCAGGTAAGCATCCCTCAAGTCTATTGATGCAAGGAAATCGCCCTGAGACACCAGAGGAAGGATCAATTGAAGTGAAACCATTTTGAACTTCTGGTGAGGGATGAAAGTGTTGACCCACTTCAGGTCCAACACCGGCCGAAGATCCCCGGTGCGCTTGGACACCAGAAAGAGTATGGAATACACCCCCTTCCCCAACTGGTCGCAGGGCATAGGAATCACCGCCTTTTTGACCACCAGGGAATCTATGCCTTCCAAAAGCGCCAACTTTTTCACAGGATTTCTGGGACAAGGAGTGGCCCTGAAACAGTCTGGGGGAGTCTGGGCAAATCCAATGCGCAAACCTTCCGAAATCACCCGAAGTACCCATTAGTCTGACACAGTCTCTCGCCAAAAGTCCATGAAGCAAGCGAGGCGACCCCTAACCGGACCTACACCAGGAGCGATCCAGTCAGGATTTGGAAACAGGAGCGGAGGAGGAAGACACACCGGAGAACCAGGATTTATCAATGGAAGGAGCACCCCGGCCACGCCCCTACCACGAAAGGGCTGACCAGCCCGACCCCTCTCAGAAGGACCAAAAGACCTCTGTGAACCAAAGGCACGGAATCGGCCAGGACGTTCAGGAGCAAGCAGTTTACGGTCCTCCGCCGTCTTCTTCACCGTCTCGTCCAGAGGTGAACCAAAAAGCTTAACCCCAGAAAAGGGGATCTTCATAAGCAAGTTTTTCTGCGCCGCATCAGCCTTCAACGAACGGAGCCACAACTGCCTTCTCTCAGCCACAGAAGACCCGGCCGCTGAAGCCGAAGCCCCAATTGAATCAAAGGAGACATCCGAAAGCAGACGAACCTGCTGCTCCATCATCTCCAGGGTAGAAGAAACATCCTCCCCCTGGTCCAACAATTCCGATAGAGACTGAAAATCCTTGAGCAAGGACTGGATAGTGAACGACGAATAGGCCGCAGCCCTGATAGAAAAATTTGCAGCCGCAAAAGTGCGTTTCACTGCACCATCCACTTTACGGTCAACTGGGGCAGCAGGAGAAGAATCCTCCGAAACAACAGTCCCATGTGAAGATATGCTGGCCAACAAAGAGTCAACCTTCACAGAGGCAGGGTATTTCACCGCAAAATCCTGCAGCGGGTATCTCTTACTCAAGAAACGCGGAAAAGAACCTTTGTCCACATTCTACCATTCATTCTCCAAGACCTTTAACACAGAAGAATGGAGAGGCAAAGAATCAGGCTGAGGACGGTGATATTGTGAAAACAGATCGTCCTCCAGAGGCATAACAGAAGCAGGGAACACCAAGTTTTCGCAAATGTGACCCAGCACCTCCTTCAGGTCGGCACCTTGCACAAAGCGGCCCCGGACATCAACCTCCTCTTCATTCTCAGATTCAGCCGCAGCAGTGCCATCAACCCTCGCCCTTTTCGCAGGAGGGATAGGCACCTGGCCCTGCAATGCAGCAGCCACAGCAGAATTGGTCATCTGCTGCAACAAGTTCATAAATGGGATCTGAATACCAGAACCAGAAGCCTCATTCAATGGACCAGGATCAGGAGCAGCCAAAGAACCACGCTCCATGTCAGCCATACACGTAGTAACTCGGAAAAGAGAAAAACACAGGCAATGCACAGGACAGCAAGCCCGGTAAAAAAAGGCCCCGAGGTTGCTAGGCAACCATAAACCAATCTCCAAAAGGCATAAACGTAATGCCATGAGCCGCGCACATGCGCAAAGATAAACACAGACACACGTGGGTGTCAGGAACAATGGAGACCCGAAGGAGCTCCCGCCGCAGCCAGTGAATCCCGACCCGGCAGCAGGTAATAAGCGCCCAGTAGCCACCGTCCCCCCTACAAGCGCAACCGCGGTAATATGAAAACATACGCGACTGGGAGCCTCCGGCACCCAGAGCAAATGTAACCGGCCGTGCAAAGTCCGCTCAGCAGGACGCGCGGCCGGAAAGGATAACCAAGCAAACGGCAGAGCAGGTCTCTAACAGAGACTTGCGGGAGCGTCCAGAAAGGCACGATGCCGAAGAGGTAAAAAGGCCCGAAAGTCCGCTAAAGCAGGACGAGAGGCACGAAGGCAGAAGAATGGGGGGAAAAACAAACCTAAAAACGACAATCACACAGCGCAAATAACAAATGCAGCCGCCACAACTAACGACCAAGGACCCCCCAAACTAACGACCAACTATCCCCCAAACTAGATACCAAGGACATAAGGGGACTGCTCAAGCAGGATCCCAGCCCCACTCACCTGACCAGCAGGGAACGCAGCACTCGGAGAACTGCAGAAAAAAAGAACAGGTCTTGTTGGTGTTTATGTGTCCCTTTATGGGATTGGCTGGAGCCACTGGGGGCCATATTGGAGGAGGGAGAGGGAGACTAGAGCGCTGTTTTTGTACTTGGGAGTTCTGTGTGGAGCCGGAGGCTCATATGTGATTACTGTGGCGAGGAAGACAGGACGAGGAGGTAATACTTATTCTATAGGCATGATATAAATATTGCCTTGTTTCACACAGCCTCTGCTGCCTAGATCATGAGTCAAATTAATGCTTTGAACAACAGTGCACCCCCCACCCACGTATTGCACAACTCAACAACACTGGTCTTATCAACCTCAGAAAGATGAAAACCTGCGTCAGTCTGCTTGCATTGGAGACTGACATTCAACACACAAATTTCTGCAAGAGGTACATTACCCATAGAGCTGCCCTTGAATCCCTCATTCTGCAACGCTCTAAAGATGATCAGCCTGGTCTTGTATTTTGCAAGAAGGGAGAGTCAAATTTGTTTTGTGTTTCTTGAGCACCCTTTGCCTACATAACTCATGTGATAAATAGAATAGTGCATTACATTACATGCTTGGGCCTTCTTTTCTTAGTGCTGTACGGCATGTTGATCGTATCTGTAAATCCAAAAAGGAAAAACGGCATTGCTTGCACTTAAGCGATTAGCTTTCCCAAAAAATATATAGGATAAGTTTAACCTATGCAAAATGTTCTCTAGAAAGGTGGCGTTCTCAAGAATATCGCTAGAAATGTCATGCCGTGAGAAGAAACATTATTTTCGAAACAAACTGGAACACATGTCAATAGACACTGGTGTTAAACGAAAGCTGCCACGAGACAACCATCTGAAGCATTTAAAAATTGTAATACAATTACAATGTACAGATTACGTCCAGACGCAACAGTATTGTTGCAAACAAGGGTGGTTAACGTTGAACTTTGTTAAAACAACCTGTTCTTGTTTTACGTTCATATTCTTGAAAAGAGAGACTAGACTCCCTGTGAAATCTCATTCCATGGAACAACAGTCATTGCACTCTAAATGAAAGAGGTTATTACCCACCATTCTACTCCATTCCTAATTTCTGGCCTTGCAAAGGTGTATGGTGCCACAGCAGGACCTACAACTCCAAGCTAGAAACTCTGAGGAAACCTCTGCGTCGAATCTGTGTGAGGCTTTAAGTTGTTAAACATATTTCCAGCACTCGAGCACAGCGTCCTAGGAGACAGTCATCCAGAAACCTCACATCTTTCCCAGTTTAAATTCAGAACCACTCTCTACCATTCCAGGTTTTTCACTTTACGTGAAATGCTTTTTAAAACCCAAGTGAAGTAAAGAAGAACTAAAAGAACAACAACAATAAATCTTATAAGAGCAAAGTAGTCTTGATATGGAAAAAGGCAGCAGAAGAAACACTTTTTACGCTGGTTTAATTCATTATTAGGAGCGGTTTCCTATTTTTGCTCCATGGATGTATTCTTCATTTTCCACTTTAAGAAAATACGCTTGGAAGGGATGGTAGAGGCAGTGATATTCTAGCACCGCAAGAACTCATTAAAATTAAATTAAACAAGCAACAATGAGCTAAGCGTAGGGGGCGGGTGGCAAACAACGACTGGAGGTGGGCTGTGCAAGCAAATAGGAGGACGGAACGACAAGCCGAAAGGCCATAAGAAACAAAAAATGTCCCAGGATGCACCAGAAGTCTTTCGGCACACTAGCTCCCCGTCTGGTTTTACTTACTACAGAGGAAAAAGAGGATAGCAGGATTTTAAAGCGGTTGCAGAGAAAGGAAGAGCTAAACACCAGCAGCCAGGAACATCGCTCCTCCATGTCGCAGGCTGCCATCACAGCGCACAGGCGCACTGGAGTGCAAGTGGATGCCTGACTATGCCCCGGGGGCACCGTACAAAACGTATGACAGAGGAGCATTCTAGTCGGTCTCTGCTTATATCAGGGGGGCGAAGTGGATGCCTGACTATGCCCCGGGGGAACCGTGGAAAAGGTCCTGACAGAGGAGCATTCTAGTCGGTCCCTGCTTGTACCCCGGGGGCACTGGAAAGTGCACTTGGACAAGCGCGTAGGAACGCACAAAATCAATATTGAAACAGGATGTGCTTCGGCGACCTCAGCTATAAATTAAAGCGTGGTGAAACCGAAGCGAAGCGGGCGCTGCCAAGATCAAGATGAACGCATGGCTGGCAACAGCTTAGAGCTACAGCGTATGCGCTGCCTAAGCTTAACTTTTAAACACAACTTGGCACTAGCCTACCGGTGTGTTGTGTATTATCTGGTATCCCCTTGGGATCAAGTATCCCCTGCGCTTCGGCTGTCTCCGGAGAATTAACTCCGCCCGGGCAGGATCAGACAGAAGCAGTCGATCTCTGCTCGGACTAAGTGCAGGGATACAAGATGTCATGGGATGTCAGACTGAACACACGCTATAAATTAGTTGACGTTTCGTTTCTCAGCTGCACAAGAGACAGGATGCAAATCTAAAGTATTTCAAAGAACGAAAGTTTAAATAAATGAAAAATAAATGCATAGTGAAAGAATGGAATGGTTATTTTTCAACCACATCGTAACTAGTACAAAGAAGGAAAGGAATGCACGCACGGAGTCGGAGTGAAAGAATGTTCTTTTTTATTTTTGAAGCAAATCGCAATTGGTACAAAGAAGGAAACGTGAAATTAATAACAAATTTAATAAATGCACGCTCGGAGTGGGAGTGAAAGAATGGATTTTTTTTAAGCAAATCGCAAGTAGTAGAAAGAAGGAAACGTGAAATAAATGAAAATTAAACATATGCACGAAGTCGGAGTGAAAGAATGGAATTTTTTTTCTTCAAAGAGACTGAATGACATTGTAAATTAAAACATGAGGCGAGAGAATGACAGTGAAGCAGTAGCGGCTCCTGGAGGGAATGCTGCCGGACTGTGATTCAGGGCGGGGGAGGGGCAGGGTGAGGGGTAGTAAACTCCGGATTATGGCAGAACGGAGGTAAGTATACAAATAAATAAATAAAACAAATTTCATTGTGTTCGCTGCATCGCATTGGTCGATGCAGCACGCGCAACAACATTTTTGTTTTTTTTATTTGTATACTTACCTCCATTCGGCCATAATCCGGAGTTTACTACCCCCCACTGTGGCCCTCTCCCGCCCAGCATCACCGCCCAGCATCATTCCTTTCAGAAGCTGCTACTGCAAAGAAGGGACAATAGTGTTGCAAGGTTTTAGATTACTATATGTGACATTCATATAATTTCAGTGTAATTATGTGTGATATTTCAACAACTATGAGTTACACTTTCTGGCAAGCAAAGTCAAGTAATAAAGATGATGGAAGCATATAAATATCAGAAATTACACCCATTTCACCAAAGAGAAACACTAAGAAGTTCTTAAAATTACTGCAAAGCACCAGATATGGAACAGTACTAACCTAGAACTCGCGAACCGACCCGTAAGAAAAGGGCATTGGCAAGGCTCAGGAGATTGAGGCACACCCTCTACAGTCAGCCAGGAAGCTGTTTATTTCAAAGACAGTACAGTTCAATAAATCCGAATAAAAATGATAACTGAGGAGTTTGGCTGAGTGGTGTCAGCCCCGGTTAGCACGCCACTACCTGTCCCATCTCGCAGCACCAGATCACACCAGCAGGCTGCAGCTGTCACAGAGCTACTAAAAACACCAGGCTCATAAGTGACAAAGCTGCTGGCCATGCTGAAAGTTGGACCAGAATCATTACTGCTGCCCCTCATTACAACAACCAGGTATCAAGTTGTCGATGCTAGGGGCCAGACTCACTTCGCTAGGCAGGCGCCAACAGACTGAGGCTGAGGTACCGGGTTTTTATGAACCCGGCGGTGCCAGGGGGAACACCCAAAGACCTCTTGAGTCCTTCCTGTTTTGGACCACAGAAACACAGAGTCTTCTATGTGATGTCAAGGATCGAGTTTATTGGCTGCAACCAGTAACAGGTATCCTAGAAGTACAACAGCATATAGCACATGTATGTTCTCAGGAGACTGCTCATTTTTACAGAACCAGCCTCTTCTTTTTATACAAAATAATACACTTCAGGCAAGAATTCCTCGGTTTACAGTTGGTCATATAAATATTTCTACTACAAAGAAAAAGCAAAGTCATGATGGCAAGCCCAGATTTTAGTTTGTCCAGTTCGTGATAGATTAGCCAGCAAGGCCCAGAACTTTCATCAGATATCAACGAACCCCCAATAAAATCAGGCACCTCCTCCTTGTAAAACTAGTCATAAAGAAGAAACAGGGACAGGTGTGTGTGTGATTAAGCGTAGCTTGTATGCGATGAACGGTTTATGACATGTTGTGCTTTGATGCTAATCTCGCTCGGCCATTGGGATGAGGACTGCCCGAACAGGTTTGGCTTGAGGCAGTGGAGTCAGCTCGCCCAGGTCACAGAGGAGTCAGCAAAGGTGTACGTGTCCTTTCAGATCAAATTCGGCCTTGGTCATTTTGACTATGTAAGGGCAATCACAAAATGGATGCCGCTCACAAAATGGAACCCGAGGGTTCAAGACGGAAACTACGGTTTCAGGGTGATTGCGTCACTCAAATATGACACAAATGGATATGTATAATATCCCAATCATTACCGGTCTGCCAATACCAAAATCGTCATGATACGATTATATTTTTGACACGAGTGTAGAGCTTCGGTACCACACAATAGCAGTGTCCAGAATTTTCAGTACCACAGACCCTCCTTTTGCCCTTATATAGGCAATAACCTATACTCATGCTAATCTGAGTCCAGGTCTGTATACATAAAGTCATTGAGATGCTGTTGTAGCATCATCCTGTTACTTAGTTCGTCTCTTGACACAGGCTTCCTTATACATGATGTAGCACAGAGGCCACATACTGCAGGAGCGCACTGCACACACAGGCAGAACATGAACACAATGGCTAAGACCATTCCAATGACTATCAGAATCTTCCATCCCCAGGCAGATATCAGTTCCCAGAACCACCCCATAAAGGACCAGTCCCCTTTATCCACGTGGATGGATTCAGAGATTGTATGCAGTTTGTAGATGGCCTGGTATACTGTCGGAGCGTTATCGGGGATGAAAATGCAGCAATTGGATTGGATCACTTTACATACCCCACCACGGTCTGCAAGTATGACATCTAGGGCAACCCTGTTCTGAAGAGTCATTAGGCGTTCCAACTGGAGCTCTGCAGTCAAGTTACTAAGGGCACCAGCCGTTTCAATCACGGCGGATTCAACTACCCTCGTCAATTGGCGAATGTTCCTGCTGTTCACCATAGGCCCCCAAAACGGCAGAAAACCTTTTGCGAAATCCCCAAACTCCTGTTCCGCAGTGTCGTCTTTACTCACAACACCCCTAACTGTCCTTGTCCTATGGTAATCTGCCGCGGCCGTGTAGGTGGGTGGCAACAGGAACGAGATAAAACATGTGCCCGAAAAGTCAGGGTGTTATAGATAATTGGGTTGGACCCATGTAGTCAGTGGGACCTGGGTAAATAATCGATATGTATATAGAGGGGTCCCAGACCAAGCACAAAATTAATTATTGAATATCACAATATTTAGTTGAATTGATCCAAAACAAATGAGGGTGCTCAGTGTTTTTTATTTTCACTGCACCGTTATAACCATTCAATGATCAGTAAATCGATAATAGCATACACAAATTCAATGCGCCCACAGGGGAAAGGGGAAAAGTGCCGGGGAAAAAAACATTTTTGATAGTTGTACATCACTAGTCAAAATTCTCATATGTATAAATCCACACGTGTAAATCGTAAATGCAATTGATCCCCATACGAGAGGTCAAATAAAATAAGCATACATCAAAACATTTTTATAGCCGCAGAACTCCTAATCTGCTGTGTACATCATGCTATTGTTAGGAGCTCGTGGTGTAGATGAATGTCTATGTTTCGACCCAGAAATTGTAGGACAGTAGATCCTTACTGCGCGGGTCTTCGTCAGGACGTGGAGGGAAGGTGGGGGGTTGGTGGGGCTGATTCCTGGTAGGAAGGCAAGGAGGATGTAGTCTAAGGCGGCCAGACAAAAGCGTGGTCCGTGACAAATCTGTGGTTTTGTTTACGGTAGGTGCTTGAAAACGCTAACCGTATCTCATCATTCAGGATGGCAGGATTAAAGAAATTATCTGGTTCATGTTCCTCCGTCAAAACGGGAAGGGTTTTTTTTTTCTTCAAATCTTTAAAGCGGAACGATCACTCGTATATATCCGAGGGGATTGTGATTATTACGGAGTATAGGTAAGTATATAATTTTTTTATTTTTTTTTAATATTATTTAATTAATTTAATTAATATAAATAATAAATAAATATATTAATTTATGTTTTTTTATATTATAAATTAAATATATTATTTTAAGTAATTTTATAAAATAAGTATGAGTATAGGAGTATATGTTTTGGGGTACTGAGGTATATGTTTTGGGGTATTTGGGTATTTTTAGGTTTCAGGGCTGGGTTTGGGTTTTGGGGTACAGGGGTATTTTTAGGTTTCAGGGCTGGGTTTGGGTTTTGGGGTACAGGGGTATTTTTAGGTTTCAGGGCTGGGTTTGGGTTTTGGGGTACAGGGGTATTTGTAGGTTTCTGGGCTAGGTTTGGGTTTTGGGGTACAGGGGTATTTTTAGGTTTCAGGGCTGGGTTTGGGTTTTGGAGTACAGGGGTATTTTTAGGTTTCAGGGCTGGGTTTGGGTTTTGGGGTACAGGGGTATTTTTAGGTTTCAGGGCTTGGTTTGGGTTTTGGGGTACAGGGGTACAGGGGTATTTTTAGGTTTCAGGGCTGGGTTTGGGTTTTGGGGTACAGGGGTAATTTTCGGTTTCAGGGCTGGGTTTGGGTTTTGGGGTACAGGGGTATTTTTAAGTTTTAGGGCTGGGTTTGGGTTTTGGGGTACAGGGGTATTTTTAGGTTTCAGGGCTGGGTTTGGGTTTTGGAGTACAGGGGTATTTTTAGGTTTCAGGGTTGGGTTTGGGTTTTGGGGTACAGGGGTATTTTTAGGTCTCAGGGCTGGGTTTGGGTTTTGGGGTACAGGGGTATTTTTGGGTTTCAGGGCTGGGTTTGGGTTTTGGGGTACAGGGGTATTTTTAGGTTTAAGGGCTGGGTTTGGGTTTTGGGGTACAGGGGTATTTTTAGGTTTCAGGGCTGGGTTTGGGTTTTGGGGTACAGGGGTATTTTTAGGTTTCAGGGCTGGGTTTGGGTTTTGGGGTACAGGGATATTTTTAGGTTTTAGGGCTGGGTTTGGGTTTTGGGGTACAGGGGTATTTTTAGGTTTCAGGGCTGGGTTTGGGTTTTGGGGTACAGGGATGTTTTTAGGTTTTAGGGCTGGGTTTGGGTTTTGGGGTACAGGGGTATTTTTAGGTTTCAGGGTTGGTTTGGGTTTTGGGGTACAGGGGTATTTTTAGGGTTTAGTTTTAAAATAAATCTTTTAATTTAATTTTAAAAATTAATTTTAATAATTTTATTATTTATTAAAAATAGTACTTTGTTATTAATAGTTCCTTTTTAAATAAAATTAAAGTAATATATGTACAAAATAATTATTTAAAAATAATTTAATTTATTTAATCAATTACATTTAAATTAATTACATTTTTTTAAAAAGTCATATACTTACCTATACTTACATTGTAATGGCATGCGTTGTAATAGCATTTGCTATGTAATGTCATGCGTTGTAAAGCCATGCGATGTAAAGGATCCTGCGTTGTAAAAAATGCGTTGTAACAGAGTGCGTTGTAATATTTCGCGTTGTAACGTCATACATCCCCATTCTGATCTACTGGAACTGCAACAGCTCCCTCTCTTTGTCCATGGCTGTCCTAGCAATCATTACCCTCATTCTCGTTTTCTGCATAGTAGTCATCAGCATAGTACTGAGCTGTCCTCGAAAACGCGTTATTCTGTTGGTCAAAACTATTCATAGAATTCTGAGGCGGAAAAGAAGGAGCATTTTGGGGGAAATTTCCACGACCCCTACCTCTAGGGGCGTGTTGAACACCTCGACCTTTTGCACCAGAGACACCATTCAAACGCCGTAACAAAGCCGGACAATTAATCTTGAAATGACCCTCTTCCTTGCAGTACGCACATTGATTTGGACCATACGGTAAACGCTGTTGAGAAGACTCGTTTCTTTGCGAGTTTCTCGAATACTGCTGGGGTTGCTGATAGTCGCGCTGACTATTATTACGGGGTGGATAAGCTTGCTGCAGAAGAACTTTTGTTTTCAATTCTTTAGTCTTTTTATCTGCCTTCTCTAACTCGTCTTTGCGTCTATTTTCGTTGTACTGGGCTGTAGCTAAAATCTGCGCTGACGTGGAAACAGTCCATGCACTCTCTGAATCCTTCAACTTATTACACAGTTCAGGAAGCAAATTATGTACAAATTTGTCAAAAAACAGTCTTTGGCCACCCTCAGTAGCCATATCCTGACCACTATGATCGACGAAAGTCTCTTCAAACCGCGTGAAAAAGTCAGACACATTCTCATCTCTCTTCTGTTTGCACGCAGACAACTTGTCCCAATTCACACGCAACTCGGGCATTAAAGTCTTCATATTTGCAATAATTCTACCAGGAAGTTCTGCTACTAAAGGCTCGGGCTTAGAGCCACCAACTTGTCTAGCATCAGCAGCAGCAATATTAACCCATGTGTCACCTAATTCTTGATCATGATCTGTATGACAAATCTTTCCCCATAAAGGCTGTGGTACGACATTTCCAAACAACATGTCTACATCTGCTAGATTCATGATACAGGAGCTGGCAGTTTGTGATAACTCCTTATAATACCCTGCGGGATTTTTACAGGGATCAGGCAACGTCTGTTTTAGCGCTAAAACCTCAGATCTTTTCCAAGGAACATGTACCCATACACGCTGAAAATGCGGGGGAATGGCTGGATTCGCAGTTGCATCACCTTCCCTGCAAACTGGGGGAACCTCTCTCATGGGATACTGTTGCGCCTTTTTCCTACCTGGCATGTCATGCTCAGAAAGTGATCTGGAATTGCTTCCCTTACTCCTATAAGACAACAACGTCTCAATCGCTTGTTCAACATCGGCACCCACAATCATGCCTTCTGCGAACTTGAACCGCACACGGAATAATTCAGGCATGTCATGCTCTGGATCATTTCCCCTTAAATCTTCACGGAGATATACGCACATTTGTTCAAATACATATCTCTGCGTAGATGCTTCCCACTGACGGAAGACTTCCATGACGACTGAATGTCATATCTTACAGTATCAGTAACCCATTTGCGTGCTAACTCATTCAGTACTTCTCTCTCTTGGTAGTCAGGCAGTCGACTCCGCAACTGACTACTTTCTGTGTTAGGGGTCGTATTAGGCGACCCAAAGAAAGGTGAGAAAAGACCAGTAACAGTGTTTGCCACTCTCTGTCGAGCAGAGGGAGAAACTGACGGAAGGGCAGATACGCCAGAAAAGACAGGCTGATGTAAAGTAGAAGTCGAGGCAGTAGCAGAAGTAGTATTAGGATAAGCAGTCGTAGAAAAAGCAGATGAAGTATGTAGCAAAGGCGGCGGCCCTTGAGAGGGCTGCGCCGGAGGAGTAGAAACCAGCTGAAGAGGAGCTGGTGATTGTATAAGAACTTATTGTCCAACAATAGGGGGTTGTACAACCAAAGGTTGCTGTGGTGCTGTAGCACTTTGCGCATATGGAGGTGGTGAACTCAGTAGATGAGACATTAAAGGATCCTTCTCAATTGTCTCTTCTGATCCTTGTCCTTTATTTGGCAGAACTGGGTAGCATTTATCTACTGCTAGCTTCCTACTTCTAAGTGTTTGTTCATTCTCTTGCTCTTCCTCATTATCCCTGAACGCAATGGCAGCTTGTACCATTGACATACCTCGTTTATTTTTCTTTGCTAATTTCATTTCTTTCTGTTTGGCTTCTTTGTGCCATAGGCGAAAGGAGTCAAACATCGCCGGCCGGGCTTTCTTCTTGAAAAGTTTCACCTCTAGATTATCTAAGATCTCTGTGTCAAAGCTACCGTATTGGGGCCATTTTAAAACACCATTGTTTCTGGTGTATCGGATCCACACTTCATTATATGCGATAGGGCCTACGCCATGCTTCACATAGAGCTCATATGTTGGAGTTCCAATCGGAGGAACCGGACACGAGTCCTCCAATCGGGAGTCCCTATTACAACCAAGACAAAACAAGTTTCCAAGTCTGCTAAAACCAGGCATCTTCGCTCTCTAGTCTAGCTTCAAACTTCAAAGGATTATCGAATACGATAGTCTCGTGAATACACGAGTCCCTTGGTTTTGGCGCTTACAAGTTCCAAATCAAAGCTATCCCAAAGGATACAAAACTAAGAACCAAACTAAGGACTTGGAGACGCTCCACTTATACTTAACTGAAGTATCGATGATCGATGGCGTCACTAGAAGACTCGTCTATCGTTTCGCTCTACCAATCATCAATGGGTCCAAAACAGGGCGATAGTCAGGGCAGCAGTCCTTCGTAGCCGTCTGGACGCGGGGAACCTCGCAGCAAAGACCTTCGGAACCACGTCGACATGCAGGGGTCGCTGAAGTGGCTGGCCATCCTCTGGAATTTTCACACGAAGCTCCTCACGAACATCTGGCTTGGACTGATACCGCTTGATACCGCCCCGAGTTGGGCGCCAACTGAGGTACCAGGTTTTTATGGACCCAGTGGTGCCAGGGGGAACACCCAAAGACCTCTTGAGTCCTTCCTGTTTTGGACCACAGAAACACAGAATCTTCTAGGTGATGTCAAGGATCGAGTTTACTGGCTGCAACCAGTAACAGGTATCCTAGAAGTACAACAACATATAGCGCATGTATGTTCTCAGGAGACTGCTCGTTTTTACAGAACCAGCCTCTTCTTTGTATACAAAATAATACACTTCAGGCAAGAATTCCTCGGTTTACAGTTGGTCATATAAATATTTCTACTACAAAGAAAAAGCAAAGTCATGATGGCAAGCCCAGATTTTAGTTTGTCCAGTTTGTGATAGATTACCCAGCAAGGCCCAGAACTTTCACCAGATATCGACGAACCCCCAATAAAATCGGGCACCTCCTCCTTGTAAAACTAGTCATAAAGAAGAAACAGGGACAGGTGTGTGTGTGATTAAGCGTAGCTTGTATGCGATGAACGGTTTATGACATGTTGTGCTTTGATGCTTATCTCACTCGGCCATTGGGATGAGGACTGCCCGAACAGGTTTGGCTTGAGGCAGTGGAGTCAGCTCGCCCAGGTCACAGAGGAGTCAGGAAAGGTGTACGTGTCCTTTCAGATCGAATTCGGCCTTGGTCATTTTGACTATGTAAGGGCAATCACAAAATGGATGCCGCTCACAAAATGGAACCCGAGGGTTCAAGATGGAAACTACGGTTTCAGGGTGATTGCGTCACTCAAATATGACGCAAATGGATATGTATAGTATCCCAAACATTACCGGTCTGCGATACCAAAATCGTCATGATACGATTATATTTTTGACACGAGTGTAGAGCATTGGTACCACACAATAGCAGGGTCCAGAATTTTCAGTACCACAAGGCCCTGGCGAGGCCGCATCCGTCCTGGTGACTGCTTCCTAGGTCTCACCTTCCAGCTTGTTTACGTGTAAGCCACACTCACCTGTGGCAGCCTAGTGTGCAGGGGGTGTACCCGGGCAGTTCTTTGTGGAAGGGAAGTATGGAAGCGGGGACGCCGGTGGAGCGGGGTGAGTGTATGGGTTTCTCTGGTGTTTTTGGAGGGTGTGGGGAAAAGATTCTAGTTGCAGACAGGTGTCTCACGCAGGGCCCCTTACTCCCTGTGGTGCTGCAGATCACTGCCGTTTATCTGCTGTGAAGCGCCGGCGGGCATGATGCCATTTGCGGGGTTATGTGCCAAGTGCAGACCCTTTCTTCCATGTGGCTCCCATTACTTGCTGAGTGCATGAGTAAAATTCCTAACTTGTTCTTCTGGCCTGCTCTGTGAGAATTCAAGACCAAACCGACCAGGAAAGCTAGAACTGGAGCGAGATTAAGTTTCAAGGTGGGGGCATGGGTTCCCTTACCTGCTGCTGGTGTAGGCTCAGCCTCTCCCTCCTGGGTGCTGCTGTCTTCAGAGTCGGCTGCAGCCGTGCTCCTCCAGGACTCGAGTTGATGACTCCTTGCCTGCTGCACCACGGCAAGCATTCTGAGAGGAGGCTGCCTAGCTGCAATTAAGTGCTGCCTGTAAGAGACCACCAATCCCGCAGCTGTCTAGACTGGGATGGGACTGGCCATGGGTCACAAGACTGTCACATTAGTCAATGACTGCCGCATAGCCCCCTTGCACCAAGCCAGTCCGTCAATGTATAAAGAGAGCAAGTCTCTTGATAGAAGCTGTTGGCCATAATTTTAACACTGACTGTGAAGTGTCATCACATGACGAGTCTCACAGTGAGTCACACGGTTAACATGAATGGATTGCCGGAGTCGAGGGGAAGTCTATAAACTTTGTTACATTGTAGCCTCTGCTCGAGAACAACATGTGTTCCAGATCTGCTGCCTCAGCGGAACATTTGGGACATTTCGTGCGATCACTGTAGGTGTTATTGGAAGACCATTTGGAGATTCTTTCAGGTGTATAATATATCATACATGTGGTTTTGAATTGTTGCAGCCTTAGGCTAGATGATCGGACTAAGTTGTTAATATTCGATAAAGAGTGTGTTATCTGTTTAGATGTTATGTTTAAGCCAAGCTGTCTGCTCCATTTCTCTGCTAATTTTGAGCAGTCATTTGCTTTGAATACACTCAGGTGCTCGTAGGCTTCACATATTACTGATTTATTTTTAGTTGAATATAAGCAGCTCCAGATCTCACAATCAGGAATTTCGTGGGTCTGTTTTTTGTTAATCAAAAAATCATGTATCTGCAAATGTTTCAATCTCATAGTTTCAGGTAGACCATATATGAGTTTGAGTGTACGAAAGTCTAAAAATCCCTGTGTGCCATAAAGATCTCCCAAAACATTGATTCCCAGCCTAGACCATCTAGAGACCGTACCATCATTGAAAATTCCCGGGAGGCCAGGGTTGTCCCATAATTGCAGCTTCGGATGGTAAAAAGAAGTCTTGCAAAATGTTAATATACTGCCCCAGATCTTAATTATCAATCAGGAGTTTGTTAAAGCGCAACTACTCACCCGTAAGGGTCTCAAGGCGCTAGGGGGGGGGGGAGTGCAGGTTCCATTCCATCAAGGAGGGGGTCTGTCGAAGAGCCAGGTTTTGAGGTTTCTTGCGAAGATGGGGAGCGATGTTGTCTGTCTGAGGTGGAGCGGAAGGGCGTTCCATGCTTTGGCCGCGAGGAAGGAGAAGGAGCGGCCTCCCGATCTGGTCTTTCTGGTGCGGGGGACCTCGGCGTAGGAGAGCTGGGCTGATCGTAGGGTCCTTTGGGGTGCGTGGAATTTGAGCCGGCTGTTCAGGTATGCTGGTCCGGTGCCGTGGAGGGCCTTGTGTGCGTGGGTGAGCATCTTAAAGGTGATTCTCGCCTCGACGGGGAGCCAGTGGAGTGTGCGCAGGTGCTGGGAGATGTGGCAGTGTTTTGGCAGGTTGAGGACCAGTCTTGCGACGGCGTTCTGGATGTTCTGTAGCTTGCGGATGGGGTTTTTGTTTATTCCGGCGTAGAGTGCGTTGCCGTAGTCGCGTCTGCTGGTGACCAGGGCGTGAGTGACTGTCTTTCGGTGTTCGAGGTGGATCCATTTGAAGGTCTTACGAAGGAGGCGGAGGGTGTGGAAGCAGGAAGATGAGACAGAGTTGATCTGGCGGTCCATTTTGAGCTCGGAGTCCAGGATGATTCCCAGAGTGCGTGCGTGGTCTGTGGGGGTTGGCGGGTTTCCGAGGGCAGTGGGCCACCAGGTGTCGCTCCAGGCATCAGGGTTTGGGCCCATGATGAGTACTTCTGTTTTGTTGGTGTTTAGTTGTAGGCAGCTGTTTTTCATCCATTTGGCGACGGCTTCCATGCCTTCTCGAAAGTTGCGTCTGGCGGTGTTGGGCTCGTTGGATAGGGAGAGGATGAGCTGGGTGTCGACGCGTATGACACGATGTTGAGTCCGTAGGTTCTGACGATGGGGGCAAGTGGAGCCATGTAGACGTTGAAGAGCGTCGGGCTGAGGGAGGAGCCCTGGGGGACTCCGCAGGTGGTAGGTGTGGGGTCTGAGAGGAAAGGGGGGAGTCTGACCCGCTGCGTCCTGCCGGAGAGGAAGGAGCAGATCCAGTCGAGGGCCTTGTCCTGGATTCCTGCGTCGTAGAGTCTGCGTATTAGGGTGCGGTGGGAGACTGTGTCGAACGCCGCTGATAGGTCTAGGAGGATGAGGGCTACTGTTTCTCCTTTGTCCAGTAGGGTGCGGATGTCGTCTGTTGCGGCGAGGAGGGCGGTTTCCGTACTGTGGTTTTTTCTGAAGCCGGATTGGGAGGAGTCGAGGATGTTGTGTTCTTCAATGAATGTGGCGAGTTGGCTGTTGATGGCTTTCTCGATGACTTTCGCTGGGAAAGGGAGCAGGGAGATGGGTCTGTAGTTTGTGAGGTCGGTGGGGTCCGCTGAGGGTTTCTTCAGGAGGGGGTTGACCTCAGCATGTTTCCAGCCGTCGGGGAACGAGGTGGTCGCCAGGGAGCGGTTGATGGTGTGGCAGAGCATGGGTGCGATGGTGTTAGCGGCTCTTTTGAAGATGTGGTGGGGGCAGGGGTCCGTGGGGGCCCCTGAGTGGATTGACTTCATTATCTTCAGTGTGTCTTTGGTGGTGAGGGCTGTCCAGTCATCAATCGCTGGTTTCCGGGTGTCGGGGTGGTTGGTGAGGGTTCAGTGTGTTGGTTGTCTTCGTCGAAGTTGTCATAGATGCTCTTGATTTTGTGGTGGAAAAAGGTGCTGAGTTTGTCGCAGAGGTCTTGTGAGGGAGGGATGTCACTGGTGGGTTGGGTGAACTCCTTGATGATGCTGAAGAGTTCCTTGCTGTTATGTGCGTGGGTGGAGATTCTGTCTTCAATCGCTTTTTTCCTCGTTTCTCTGATGAGTTGATGGTGAGCGTTGGTGGCGGCTCTGAAGTTGTTGTGGGCTTCTGTGGATTTGGTGTTTCTCCAGGCCTTTTCGAGGTGGCGGCATGTGCGCCTGGACTCTCGAAGTTCGGTGGTAAACCATCTGGCTTTCTTGGCACGGGTATTGTTGTTTTTCTTGAGGGGGGCTATGGTGTTGGTGCTGTCCGAGATCCATCTATGCAGGGTTCGGGCTGCGGTGTTGTGGTCGTTGTTATCCGCAATGGTTTGGGTGGAGTTGTTGAGTGAGGAGATGAGCTGGTCGTCGGTGATTTTGGTCCAGTTTCTTTGTGGAAGCAGGTGCTGGTGTCTGTGGATGGTGGGTGTTCTGAAGATGAAGTGGACGCAACAATGGTCGGTCCATGGGAGTTCGGTGGTGTGGCTGAAGGTGATGGAGTTTCCTGTAGTGAAGAGGGGGTCGAGGGTGTGTCCTGCTGAGTGCGTGGGCTCGGTCATGATCTGGCAGAGTCCAATGTTGTGGAGGTTGTCCAGGAGGCATGTGGTGTTGGGGTCCAGTTGATTGTCGAGGTGGAAGTTGAGGTCTCCCAGCAGGGTGTAGTTTGGTGGATGCGAAGGCCTGCGGGGAGATAATGTCGGTGATGGAGTTGGCGAAGGGTCCGCGGGGTCCAGGGGGTCGGTAGATGAGGGTTCCTCGGAGGGCGGCAGTGGGGCTGGCCAGTATCTTGAAGTGAAGGTGTTCCATCAGTTCTGTGGACTCGTCAGGGAGTGTGCTCAGGCGGAGGCTGGATTTGTGGACGATGGCAATTCCTCCTCCTGGGTGGGTGGGGCGGTCCTTCCTGTAGATCTCGTATCCTTGGGGGATGGCCCGAGCGGTCTTAAATTTTACCCTCTTGTAGTAATTGGGATCGTTGGTTCGGAGCAGAAACATTCTTGAGTCACTTTTCAACATAAATACATGGAAGAATAGTGCGTCTTCTCTATTTAATAAGGACCTAAGGCGTTTTACAAATGAAGACCAAAAATATAGCTTAAAATCGTGGAAATCTAAACCACCCTCATTAGTGCCATTTTTTAGGAGCTTCAATGATCTTCTCGCTTTTTTATACCCCCATATGAAGCTGCTGAATACTCCATCTAGTTGGTTAAAAAATGAATTGTTTAATGCTAATGGAATAGAGCAAAAGAGATACACGAATTTAGGCAGTATCTTCATCTTTATTAAATTGATTCTGCCGATTAAGTTCAAGGGTAGCCTATGCCATTTTTTTAGTGAAAAGATGGTGGATTTGATTAGTTCATTATAGTTGATATTATTAATTTCCCGTATTTTGGCCGTGATTTTAACGCCTAAATATGTGGCAACTTTACTGATCTCAGGGACCGCCACTGCTGGTGTATAATTAGATATAATTTGTGTCTTGTTGGACAGGCCACATGACGGGCCGCTCTCCCCCGGCTCGACCAGGCCCGAGCCCAGTCATACAAGCACCACACACCACCATTGTACGTCCTACGTCCCCTCAGGGACACCTGCCCTCGAACATGATCACCTCATGGGCCCGATCCACTGCCGACCCATGCGCTCAGCCTGGGCCGCCATCTTGGACACTTCATCACGAGGCCGCCTGGCCCCCGATCGACCTCAACCCTGGGCCTAGCCCGGCCTCAGACATTCCGGCACCACCCTCCACCCAGGAGGTGAGCGAGCTACTTGGCAGGTCAATGGGAGAAAGAGGTGTCGATGGCTCTCCCCCGGCCAGTGCCGCTCGCCCATCGCCTCCCCGGGCGCTGGCTCCACCCCCCCGCTGGGTGTCTGGACTCCCTCATCCCGGACCTCCCGACCTCCAAGTGCGAGGGTCCGGACATCAAAGCCCGCCAGCCCTATAACTGGGGCAGCTCCAGAGCAGGAAGGCAGTTGTATCTTGGAGTCGAGAGACGTAAAGAGGAACTCACCCTGGACGGACTACTGGCGCTGCCGTAGCTCTGTCCTGTGCACCATCGTCCTGCCTGTTGGCGCTGCCACAGCCGTCGTAACCTTCATCCTTCATCGTCGTCCGGATCTGCTGGCGAGGCCGCGGACCGTTGTAACCGTCATCTGCATCGGGACCTGCTTGGCTTCTCCACGGCCCGTCGACCATCCGTCATCCATCCCGGGACCTGCTTGGCTTCTCCACGGCCCGTCGACCATCCGTCATCCATCCCGGGACCTGCTTGGCTTCTCCACGGCCCGTCGATCATCCTTCGTCCATCTCGGGACCGGCTTGGCTCCTCCACGGCCCGATCAGCAAACACACCGAGCTCGAGGATTGAGAGCTATTTAACTCATTGGCAACTAAGACTGTCCCGCTACCCCTTTTTCCTCAACCAGAGATCAGAACCGAGGGGACCCCTGAGTCCAGACCTCCTTGTATCATATCAACGTAACCTAAGAATTGCCTATAAAGTCTCGTTAACCTTCAATCTTGTGTGGTGTCCGTCTGTGGGGGGGGGAAGTTACTTATCTGTACAGTCGTTGGAGACGGCTCTCCCTGGAGACCTCTCCCCGTAATCTCGGCCGACCCTCCCGGTCCGTCTAACATTGGTGGCCAGCGGCGCGATCCGAATCACCGCATAACGTACAGAGAGTAGCTCACCCCACAACGAACAACAATGTCAACTAAAGAGAGCGGATCAACTGAGAAGTTCCAAATGGAAAAACTCGAGGAATACAGCCATCGTGAACTAAAGCAGTTCTGCATCGAACTAGGTATCGCTACCACCGGACTAAGTACCAAGGACGATTTCAAGCATGCCCTAGAATCTTGGGCAGAGACCGGGGATGTCGAAGCCCCTGAGCAAAGCACCGCGAAAAATACCAGCACGGGCCCTGAGGGGCAAAGAACCAGTCTCTCGCAAGACGAGATCCAAGAAAGAGAAAAAGCCCGACTACACGAACTCGAAATGGCCCGACTCAAGATGGACATAGAACTCAAATTGGCCGAGCAAAAAATAAACTTAGAGCACCTTCGCCTCCGAGAAGAAAGAGAGGAGAAACAGAGGCAAAGGGAGCTCGAGGAAAAAAGACTAACGTACGAGCACGAGCGGAACCTAGCCGAGATCAACCTGCGCAAACAGAATAAAGAGTTAGGGGTGCCTGACCGACCGTCCACCCCAGGGACCACGGAGAAAAAAGTGCACATCCCCAAGGATGTGGTCCGAGAATATTTTCGAGAAGACGACATCCAGCAATGGTTTAAGGCCTATGAAATCGCGATGACTGCGCACCGGATCGATAGAGCCGACTGGGGAGCCGGCCTATGGGGCAAATTCCTTAATGAGGGCCGCGATACTCTGTTACAGCTCCCAGACCACCAGATGACCTCCTACGACCATATGAAAGCGGCCCTCCTCACCCGCTATGGCCTCACGCCCGAGATGTACCGTCAGCGGTTCCGAGACTGCACACGCATTCCAGGTACAACTTGGGTGGACTATGTAACGTACTTTAGCAGAGCCTTCGAAGGCTGGATCAGAGGGAACAACGTCACGACCTACGAGCAGCTGTTCAATCTGATGGTATGGGAGCATCTGTCCAACAATTGCTTCATTGAACTACGCCAACACCTCCTCGACAGCAAGTTAACCGATCCCCGGCAGCTCGCAGCCGAAGCTGACCGGTGGGAGATCACCAGAGTGGGCCGGAATGGGTCCTACGAGCAGAACAGGAACAACAATGGTCACCCCCGACCCAGAGGAGGAGGAGGGGGCCAAGGACGAGGAAGAGACAACACTCCGGCCGCCCCCACTACCAGCACCACCCCCCCGGCCAACCGGGGCAGCACCCCGGCGCGACCGGGATACAGAGCCAATGTTACATGTCACCGATGCCAACGAGTCGGCCACTATGCAAACGACCCAAGCTGCCCGCAGTATCAGAGTCCAAGACCCCGCCAGGTGGCCGCCGCGGCACTAGGGGAAGAACAGATCTCCGAGGAACAAGAAACAGACGAGCAAGAGTATCAAGAGTGGGAGCCAGCAGCCATGACTCTCGCGTGCTTAGGGGGAAGAGACATGGTCCCGCGGGTCCCCCTACCCGCTAACACCCAGAAGTACAGCCAATGGGTGAGCATCAATGGACAACGGGCCGAAGCCCTTCGAGACACCGGGGCCAGTGTGACAGCCGTCCGCTGTCATCTGGTGACCCCAGAACAATATCTACCGAACATTCTCTGCCCTGTACGATCCGCCGACAACTCAGAGAGTCTGTGTCGGATGGCCTGCGTCCCCTTTGAGTGGGGAGGGGTCTCCGGCATGCTGAAGGTAACGGTCCGAGACGACGCCCCCGTGGACTGCCTCCTCGGAAATGACCTGGAAAGCTCCCCGTGGGCAGCCGTGGAGCGAAAAGAACACTTGGGGATGTTGGGCGTCCCAGACTGGGCGTGCGTCACCACCCGGTCCATGGCCGCCCATGCCAACCCTCACCCCGAAGAACCAGAATGGCCGGCGCCACCGCCCCCGGTCGCCCCCGCCGAGACCCCCGACCATGGTATCCCCCTCGAACTTGCCCAACCTTCCGACCTTGCTAATCTCGACCAGTGGGCTCAAGAAGGGGGACCCACACAAGAACAATTTCGTCAGGAGCAGGAGACTTGTCCCTCCCTTGAGGGACTCCGACAACAAGCGCTCGCCCAAAGCGCAGGGGATACCTCCGGAACTCATTGGGTCTACTGGGACAATGACCTATTGTACAGCGAGCAACGAATCGCCGAGCTAGGGGCCAACCGAGTACTAGTGGTGCCCCTCCGCTTTAGAGACTTCCTGCTAAATCTGGCCCACGATGTCCCCCTGGCAGGGCACCTGGGACAAGATAAAACCTACAGCCGCCTAGTGACCCACTTCTTCTGGCCAAAAATGAGAAACGATGTGGACACCGGAGACAACCCTCCTATCCGCCACCGGGCCTACCGCGTACCTGATCGGGTACGGGCCTGCATCCAGGCGGAAGTAGCTAAGATGCTCACGCTCGGGGTCATCGAGCCCTCAGACAGTCCATGGGCCAGCCCGGTCGTACTGGTCCCCAAAGCGGCCGCCCCCGGAACCACACCAGAACTCCGGTTCTGTGTCGACTACCGGGGCCTGAATGACGTCACCAGAACGGACGCACACCCCATCCCCCGGGCAGATGAACTGGTCGACCGAATGGGCGCTGCCCGCTACCTCAGCATCTTCGACCTGACGGCAGGTTATTGGCAGATCGGCCTCACATCCCGAGCACAAGAACGTTCTGCCTTCTCCACCCCCGATGGCCACTATCATTTTAAGGTCATGCCCTTCGGCATGAAAAATGCCCCAGCGACTTTCCAACGGCTCGTCAACCAGGTCCTGGCGGGGCTCGAAGAGTTCAGCGCCGCCTACCTGGACGACATCGCTGTGTACAGCCACCATTGGACCGAGCACCTCCACCACCTCCAAGCAGTACTACAAGCCCTTCAGCGAGCTGGCCTCACGATCAAGGCCAGCAAATGTCAAATTGGACAAGGGTCGGTGACCTACCTCGGACACCAGGTGGGAAGCGGCCTAGTGGCCCCTCTACAGCTGAAGATTGCCGCCATCCAGAACTGGCAACCCCCTATCACTCAAACTGAGGTGCGAGCCTTCCTGGGCCTCACGGGCTACTACCGAAGGTTCGTGAAAGACTATGGTACCATCGTGGGGCCTCTCACCGAACTCACATCAAAAAATCAGCCCAAGAAAGTGAACTGGACCCCAGAGTGTCAAGCGGCATTCGAACAGTTAAAGGCCGCCATGTGTTCCGCTCCTGTGCTCCAGGCCCCAGACTACAGCCGGGAGTTCATCGTCCAGACGGACGCCTCCGACCAGGGCGTTGGGGCAGTCCTGTCCCAAGTGAACACCGAAGGCCTTGATCAACCGGTGGCCTTCATCAGCCGGAGACTCCTACCCCGGGAACAACGCTGGAGCACCATAGAAAGGGAAGCCTTCGCTGTGGTATGGGCCCTCAAGAAGCTCCGGCCCTACCTTTTTGGCACCCACTTTCGGGTACAGACTGACCACCGACCCCTGCAGTGGTTGATGCATATGCGGGGGGAAAACCCAAAACTGCTACGCTGGTCCATCTCCTTGCAAGGTATGGACTTCACGGTTGAACACCGGCCTGGGTCCGACCACGCCAACGCGGATGGCCTGTCCCGGTTTTTCCGCCTCGACGAAGAGAGTCCCCAAGAGGATGGGTAACTCTCCCCGCCTTCAGCTGGGGGGGACGCATGTTGGACAGGCCACATGACGGGCCGCTCTCCCCCGGCTCGACCAGGCCCGAGCCCAGTCATACAAGCACCACACACCACCATTGTACGTCCTACGTCCCCTCAGGGACACCTGCCCTCGAACATGATCACCTCATGGGCCCGATCCACTGCCGACCCATGCGCTCAGCCTGGGCCGCCATCTTGGACACTTCATCACGAGGCCGCCTGGCCCCCGATCGACCTCAACCCTGGGCCTAGCCCGGCCTCAGACATTCCGGCACCACCCTCCACCCAGGAGGTGAGCGAGCTACTTGGCAGGTCAATGGGAGAAAGAGGTGTCGATGGCTCTCCCCCGGCCAGTGCCGCTCGCCCATCGCCTCCCCGGGCGCTGGCTCCACCCCCCCGCTGGGTGTCTGGACTCCCTCATCCCGGACCTCCCGACCTCCAAGTGCGAGGGTCCGGACATCAAAGCCCGCCAGCCCTATAACTGGGGCAGCTCCAGAGCAGGAAGGCAGTTGTATCTTGGAGTCGAGAGACGTAAAGAGGAACTCACCCTGGACGGACTACTGGCGCTGCCGTAGCTCTGTCCTGTGCACCATCGTCCTGCCTGTTGGCGCTGCCACAGCCGTCGTAACCTTCATCCTTCATCGTCGTCCGGATCTGCTGGCGAGGCCGCGGACCGTTGTAACCGTCATCTGCATCGGGACCTGCTTGGCTTCTCCACGGCCCGTCGACCATCCGTCATCCATCCCGGGACCTGCTTGGCTTCTCCACGGCCCGTCGACCATCCGTCATCCATCCCGGGACCTGCTTGGCTTCTCCACGGCCCGTCGATCATCCTTCGTCCATCTCGGGACCGGCTTGGCTCCTCCACGGCCCGATCAGCAAACACACCGAGCTCGAGGATTGAGAGCTATTTAACTCATTGGCAACTAAGACTGTCCCGCTACCCCTTTTTCCTCAACCAGAGATCAGAACCGAGGGGACCCCTGAGTCCAGACCTCCTTGTATCATATCAACGTAACCTAAGAATTGCCTATAAAGTCTCGTTAACCTTCAATCTTGTGTGGTGTCCGTCTGTGGGGGGGGGAAGTTACTTATCTGTACAGTCGTTGGAGACGGCTCTCCCTGGAGACCTCTCCCCGTAATCTCGGCCGACCCTCCCGGTCCGTCTAACATGTCTTTTGTAGGTTAAGCTTGTAGCCTGATGCTTTCCCAAATTTGCAGACCTCTGAAGAAATCCCTTGAAGTGCCTCGATAATGTCTTGTGAGTATATAGCAATATCGTCGGTATATGCCGTAATTTTTAGTATTTCTGAACCGGACCTAAAAGGTACAATCCGAGATTGGTACTGAAGAGCAGACAAAAATGGTTCTAATAATAGGGCAAATAATAAAGGGGACAAGGGGCAACCTTGACGGGTGCCCCGAGAAATTAAAAAATCTGAAGAAGTCAGACCCCCATAGCTGATACAAGCCATAGGGGTATCATACAGCGCCTGTATACCCTTTAAGAATTGTCCCCCAAACCCCATTTTGGTCATAACGTGCCAGAGATAGTCCCACCCCACTCGGTCAAACGCCTTCTCGGCATCTAATAAAATCATGCCGAGTGGGGTCGACTCCGTCCCTGCTCCGTCAAACGACGTTATAGCCGTATTAACATGCATTGTTGTGTCCCGCTCGGTTATAAACCCATGTTGCTGCAGGTTAACAATCCTGGGCATGATAGGGACCAGCCTTGATGCTAATATTTTTGCAAATATTTTTGCGTCCACGTTAATCAGCGAGATGGGCCTATATGACCCCCTCTCCTCTTCTGGGTTGCCCTTTTTAAGAAAAAAGACAATTTTGTCCCTGTTCCATGAGTTAGGAGCTTTTCCGTTTAGCCCAACAGATTGTATAACCCTCAGCAGCAGAGATTCCAATTCTTCCAGACAGGCTTTATAGAGCTCGAGGGGAATGGTGTCTTCCCCTGCCGCTTTTCCTACAGGTAGTGCAGCGATGGCCTGATGGAGTTCCAACCCTGCTATAGTGTTGGACAGTGAATCTGTTCCTAAATTACCATATATATTTGTTAGGTTCTCATCTACGTAGTCCCGTATTGCATCTAAGCTTGGTGTAGATTCCGGCGTATATAGAACTCTGTAGAAATCAGCAAATTGTTCTAGAATATCATGTGGCTGATCGTAAATTTTGTTGTCAGTTCCCCGAATATTAGTGATCAGAGTACCAGCTCTATCTTCCGCTGTTTTATAGGCTAAAATGTTACCAATTTTGTCCCCCCCCTCGTATTGTGCAATTTTATACTTGTGTATTCTGACGCTGTTTTTTTGAATAAGTTTAGCCTTAATATCACATTTTAATTGCCCAAGTTTGAGACCTATTTCTGTGATCGTAGACAGATTTGATCGTAATGCTGATACCAATAGTTTTTCTTGGTCAGCTATATTTGACATCAATAGTACATTAGACTTGCGATGTTCCAAGTTTTGTCTGATAACATAAGCCTGTGTGAAGCCCCTGATACTTGCCTTACAGGCGTCCCACACCATACTGCAGGTAGCCGTGTTCAGGTTGATCTCTATGAAATCAACAAGATGCAATTTGAGCTGTGATATGTAAGCTGAATCTGATACTAAATATCTAGGAAAAGAAAATGGTCTTGAACCTGTCCTAATGTGTGGAGTAGAAAATGTCAATATTATAGAGTTATGATCCGAGGAGATTCGGGGGCAAATAGTCATTAAGCTAGCGTTCAGTAAATTGTCGCTAGCTAGGGCCATGTCCAATCTAGAGCAAAGTTTGTGAGGTGCAGAGTATTACGTATACCCCGGTGTTTTTGGATGTAGGTACCGCCATGCATCCTTGATGTTATGGATTCTGCATAAGTCCAAAATAGACGACCTAGTTTTACACATTTGTTGATAGCTTCCTGTAAGAGAGTAGGGTCTGCTATCCTATGGTCACCCCAATTTTTGCTTTTTGCTTCACTGGTTTTCGACTTACTGAGGCTGTGGGCCTGCTAATCAGACCCCCAGCCTGCTGTTCTCTCTCTAAATTCACATACATGTACTATAGGTACATAACCCAATTGGAAATGGACTCCTTGTCAGCCCCTGTACCATGCACTATAGGTGCTCAGGGCATAGGTGCCACCAAGGCCTACCAGTGGCCGAAGCATAGCTTTTGCCACCCCTGGCTGGTTCTTAAATTGACACAACTGGCTGATCACTCAGCTGGGGCAAGAGGGTGTAATCACCCCTTGCTTAGATATAGTATACCTATATCTAAACCTATATCTGGACAAATATTAACCTGTGAGCCACTCCTATGGAAGGCCTTATTAATCCTGGAGGCAGAGTGCGTGGTTTAATGTGAGATGGAGCTCTGGCATGAGCTAAGCCTGTCTGCAGCTGTCGGGAACAACTCCCTAAGCTGTTCCGGGATAATGCCTTACCATATACTATTAAGTGCATTATAATCCTCGCGGTTATATAGCAACTTTGGTTTGGCTTTATCAAAACATGTCGTGTAAGGTGTCATACGATTTGGAATCCTATACCCTCAACAGTCCTGTCGACGGGGATAGCATTCCACCCCTCTAGAGGGAGAAGACATGTTACTTTACTGAAACGCGGTTGATTTTTAAAAGAGCCTCAGATCCACAAAATGGATGCTTCTGCCACAGACACAAATCTGACCTCCTGCTGCTGACCGAAACTCAGCAGAGGAGGCCTGGACAAAGGCTTTCCTGTCACAGGGAGGTGTTACACCACCCCAGACAGAAGATAGTGGATTGTAGCAGGGAGGTTTGTAAGAAACCAGACACTGCCTGGGGAGCACAAGGCTTCCCCTTGCATAATCCGGCCAAACCGGTTCTGGGGCAGACCAGCCCCAGTCCCAGCGCGGCCTGGATCCCACCCATAGGAGGGGACCTAGCAGGTAATCCAGCCCCCTAGATTGGTATAAGAATGGGAGCAGTGCCAACGCACTCAGATTATCCTGATGAAACATAAGAAACAAAACTCTGGACCCTTCGACATCCTACTCAACGTAGAAGACTGAAGAATCTCCCTTGTGGTCAAGGAGTGACCACCCTGTGCAAACAGGCACCATCCAGCACCTCAACGTCTGCTTTGTTGCAGTTCCTGTCGGAACTCGAGCGACAGAGATCGACAAGATCAAGCTTGCCTGCCTTCTTACAGCCCGATCCACAGTCCCTGCAGAGCTGAGACCCGTGGAGGCGACCAGAAGCATGGGGCACGCCATCTTGAAAAGACCACGAGAAGCTGACTGTGCAGCCCACAAGTGACCCTTGAAGCTGTACACCGGGGTTTGAGAAGCCCCAATCCTGAGCCACTTTTGCACTGAAGCTCACCCCTCTACACTCGACGAGTGCTGCGTGGGGACCTTCTGCTTTCTTTGGCTCGACGCGTTGGCCCGGTCACTTGCCAGCTGGCTTGTGGCCCCTGTGCTGGGGAATACCTAAAACCGACTTGTTCTTCTGGGTGCTCCAGACTTGCACTAGCTCCTCTGAAAAGGAGCACCCGCTCTGACCCTCCTGGTCCGAGTGAGAAGCAATCTTCCAGTCCTAAGTGGATTGCTCTTGCTAAGTGTTGTTTGCTCCGATCTTGAAGTCGACAGTGCCGACGGTGAGAGCCTGCGTGGGACAGCTCGTGACCTGCTCCTGGATGTCGCAGATGCCCCAGAGCCCACGTGGCAGCGGAGAGAAGCTCCTCGACAACCAACTGATTGCGCCCGACATTGCCTGGTTCCGTCCTGGTTCCACCCTGGTCACTGCTGAGTGACCCAGACTCTGTTCCCTCTGCTTTCAGGTACTTTTCCACTCTGATCCACCCTTGGATCACACCAGACACTTCTCCTTCACATCGCCTGCAGCATCTTCAGCTTCAAGCACCAACAACCTGCGTGACGAAACCCGACGCCACTTCGACCCTATGCACCCGCTTCCTGTGGGTGAGGTAACTCAGCAACGCCAGTGTTCCCACACTGGTACACACCTCTAGGGTCTGTGTCTAAAGTTTTGTCCTTCTAGGTTCAGCGGAAGTATCCTTAAACTCTATTTGTGTAACTTTTACGCACCTTTGACTTAACATTGGTGCATGCGTGTGCTTTAAGCGCTGCACCCGAATCCCGCTGGCTTTTCCCGACTTCAGCATTGCTTGTCCCAACTGCTCCCAGCGATTCCCTAGGCCCTAGGCCTAACCACCCGCCCTCATCCATAATTGTGCAACTTTCATATGTTATACTGTGCTTTTAATTTAACGCTTGTGCCCCTTTGCTCATAAAGAGTACTGGGGATTATTTTAGAAATAAACACATATATTTTTATAATATATACTTGTGTGGTGTCCTTTCATTTGATATTACAGGATTGTGATTGGTAAAGCAGCTTGCTTAACACGACCTCTTGAGTTTAGCCTTTAAGGCTGCTTAGTCTATGCTACCATTAAGATAGCTTGTCTATAAGGTTGACTTACAACCAGACACCATAAGGGATTGTTTGGACTGATACAAGGTGGTTCCAGAATTGGAAACATCATATATCAGGCCAACTTCTCACACTTCCGGTGCTAGAGGTGTCTATCTTATAGTCCATAATGCAGTTAAAATCCCCCATTATGATAAGTTCCCCCTCCCAATCCAAAAGTTTTACATTTAAGTAGTCAAAAAGTTTGGGTTCATCCTGGTTAGAGCCATACACCACACATAGAACATATTTGTTATTTTCAAAGCTCATCTGTGCGATGGCCCATCTACCATCTTTATCATAATCAGTTTGCAGAGTTTCTACCCTGAATCGTTTGTCTTTAAGGATTACTACCCCTCTGATAGAGGCCCCCAAAGTAGAACAGACTACAATGTCATACCCCAATTGCTTAAGTAGCTTTTTACCTTTACCAGCTATATGTGTTTCAGATTGTAAGCAAAAATGAGGGTTGTGTAACTTTAGCTCCTCCGACACCAAAGATGTCTTCTTTTTGCTATTTAGCCCTGCTACATTCCATGCCAAACATTTTATTTTATACATTTAAATACAAAATATACATTAAACCAATGAGCAAATGGTAATCTTCTATCCTTAGAACAGACAATAAAAAATGTGAGCTTATTCCTGATTGCATGTCTCCGCGTCAGTTTGAAAATAATTTTTTTCAAGTTTTCACCCCCCCAAGACGCCCCACCCTGCGGAGATCAGCAACCCCCACCCTCCACCCCCCTAGCTTCCACCCTAGCCGGGGAGAAGCCACCCTTCAGCTTCTGCTGCCGCTGTAGTGGCAGCGCATACGGTAGAGTACCTGAAGAAACCTCCAATCCCTCTCAAAAACAAAAAGAAAAAAAGGAAGAAAGGCCATAGAAAATAATTCTTAAATATAAGACCTCTAGTATAAGACCTCCCTACCCATAGTGACATCTACAACATGTTTATGCTAGTTTAGTTAGACAGACATTTTTAAATCTAGCTCTAGCTCTTACTCGTACTAATGCTGGAGAGATATGCTTCCGCTTCTTTAAAATCATTAAAGAAGTAAGTGCGCCCACTTTTAATGACCTTAAGGCGGGCAGGTTCCTGGAGATAAGCTTGTCCTCCACTAGATTTAATTGGATCAATCAATTTGCTGAGCTCCCACCTCCTGTCCATTGTAGCTTTGCTTAAATCAGAGCGAGCAAATATAGATAGTCCGCCTATAGCTATAGGGGCATTAGGTCGAGCCTTCTGCCAGACAGCCTGGCGCAATAAAAAATTGCCAAAGTAGATGAGAAAGGGGCGTGGGAATTTACTCTCCCTATTCTTCTGAGCCAGAGGCAACCGATGTGCCCGTTGGACTTGTGAGTACCAATTCCAATCTACCAGGTCTGGGAAAGCCTTCTGCATTAAACCGACTAGATAGGCCCTTGAATCAGAGCCCTCAGATCCCTCCGGTATCCCAAACAATCTTAAATTTGATCGTCTCTGTCGATTTTCCAAGTCCTCAACTTGTAACTGAAGCGAAATCAGCTGGGCATCATGATTGCTAACTTCAGTGTTCATACCTGCAGTTGCTTCCTCTACCTCCACCACCCAATGCTATAACTCTATGATATCCTGCGAAACGCCATCAAAATTAGTGGTCAGCTCTTGTAGTGAGGTCTGCATCTTGTTATTGTCCTCTCTCAGTTGTAAATAATGTTCTTGTGCCTCTGTGTGTTGATTATTCAATATTTGAAGTATAGTATCTAGCTGGGAGGAACCAGTTTCCTGTCGTATCTCGCCTTTCTGCCCCTGTGATGTATTCAAATTCTCATGCCCCAATCTTAGGGAATTTGGGGGGGAAATATATAAGGTAATGAGAATCAAGAAGATTGATCTGCCCATAATCACTGCTGCAACAGTTCTACTTGATATATACCCTGTTTCCTCGCCTTGGTCTGCTCTAGCTACAATTTTTATGTCATGCGCAAAATTAACTTTGGCCAGAGCTTGGACCTGCCCTGAATCACCTACTGTATGGGATTGGTGGGCCTTAGTAACAGAGATCCATTCAATGGAGCTAGCCTTAGCGAATCTCAGAGGACTACGCTCATTGACTAAACATGAAAAGAACTGGGGCAACTTTCTCTAACATGATCATTATTAGATTATTAAATCTTTCTCTTCTCGCAAATACTTATGCTTTAGCCTTCAGTTCGTTGTTATAATTCTTTATCTTTTTATTCGTTTTTATTCGTTTTTCTTTTTTTTTTCTTTTTGGTATTTATGTGTATGTACCCTATTTTCAGGGCAGGAAAAGTAGTATTATTTTGTAACATGTAACAAGTGGAATCTTCTTAAGCAAGCATCGACCTGAGAGTATATAATTTCTTCCTTCTATGTAGCAATGATTATACTTTCTTTTTTTCTCTCTGTATGTATTAACATATGTCTTCCTGATCGGTTTGTTAAATAAAAAAAAATAAAAAAATCATTGTAGCCTCTGCTCTCACCTGCCTAAGCCAGCCTAGTCACGAGCTGAGCCAGCCGCCCAAAGCCAGCACAAGCAGCGCGGACCGCGCACTGCAACCTGGATTTCGTTTTCTAACAGTGAACTAATAGCACTCTGGCTTGATACTGAGATGCTACCAATGCATGACTTTCCATTTCAGTGCGGCGATGGGGACCACCACTCTGAAATGTGTGTTAGTCTAACGTCTGATGTGTGGTACTTGGTAGAGCTGAGGGAAACAATGGTAGAGATATAAAAACCTAAAAGGGTAAAACACTTCAATATGGGAGAAATGTTAAAGTGTGAGGGCTAGAAAAAAATGTAATGGGAAAAAGCAGAAGAGGAAAATGGAGAAATAAAAAATTTCTGATTATATACAATGAACAATTTACAAAACTGTTTTCAATAACTGACACTGTAAGTACAACAACAGTGACAGTCCGTCCCTTGCCATGTCCTGGCATTCGAACAGGCAGTACTAAATTTAAAACAGTTGACTCCCAGAACATCAAAGGCTATCAGAACTGAAAGAAAGGTGAAAGAAGGCACTCATGGACCTGAAAGAGAATACTACACTTGTCATCAAACCAGCTGACAAAGGCGGCGCAATTGTTATCATCGATAAAAACATGTATCACGAAGAATGTATCAGATTGCTACCAGATGAAAACAGCAATGAAAATCACTGGATTGACCCTACTCCAGTGCTTAATTTGTGCCAGTGCTTCCCGGTGATCAGCACCGGCACTTATTTCACAGGGCCAGGACTATTAATTTCTTCACCAGTAAGTCCTGCCCGAAGCCAGCCTCAAGACCCAGTGAGCCACGAGAACAGGATCATTGCTGGTACATGAGCAGGCTTCTGTGTGACTGGATTCAGACTCACGCAGCAGCCTGCTGGCATCCTCCGCCAAGAGCCACGCGAGTCGTACCTACGTCATAACCTCATCATCTTCACCTTCCTTAATGCCCCTTCCCAGTACTAGACTCGCTCCTGCCCTGTCGGGTCCCGTTGCTCGTCACCGCTGAGTGCTGTGTCAACTACCTGTGACTTCCTGTCCCACGCTTCCGCCACCCTAACTTGGGACTTCTGAGACTGACCGGCTCAGCACCGCTACGAGAGCGGTGAGTGTAGACCCACTTGCCCCACAATCTCCTACACATTAGGTTACAGGTTGGGGTTCAGTGGTACACCTGACAGGCCGGGTAGTGTTCCTCATGGGGGCTTAGTCTTGGCTACTCAATGACCGATTACATCATGGCATCGCGAGGTGGAGCTAAGCTGAAGAGGCACAACTTTTCTTATCTACATAGCTCATGTATCTTCCCAGGTGCAGACACAGAAAGAAAATCCTCTGCTTTCTATGAAATTGTCTCTGACTCTCCACCATGGAAATCGAGAAAAGTAAACACACTTTTTCTCTACTTCTGCGCTGGACTGTAATTAAGCAAGCAGTGGCGCCGGCATCCAGTAGCAGTGAGGCAGCTCTGCTTTTATTTCAGCAGCAGCACCTGAAGAGAAATAAGGGATGCACATGAAAGAAAAAAAATCTGAGCTCTCCCCACCACCACACCGTTTGTGGCCATGGTGAGAGATACCGATGGCCTTATTGCCTGTTTCACTTAGTAGAAAATAAATGCAGTTAAATTATCTTTCTCTCCCTATGGGCCAATGCCTGCGGTTCTGGCACAAAATTGCGGTGGCGGGCGATAAACAGCCGTATTGTATGTTAGAACAAAAATAAGTAAGAGGTAAGGAACAGTATGTAAGTAACTGTCAGTTGACCAAACACTTACTTTTGAAGCAAGCCTTTCAAGTTGCAAGCTGGTTTGGGATAAACACCAGAGTTAAGAGTTGTTTTTCTTGATATTAAGAGATGCAAAATTATAACGGAAACAGTGGAAGGGTTGGCTATTAAAACACAGGCATCAGATGGGACATCAGTATGTGACCTGGAAGGCATGACGGACATTGTTTAAGAAAAAAAAATTATGCATGTCACGCAGAAATGTCAGCATTATGGGCACATCCTCTCTGCTGCCGCAATGACCAGAGTCAGAACAGGCGATCGCCATGATCCAAGGTGGTAGTAAATGTCTCATACACTGTACAGACAAGCAGATTCAACTATTGGAAAACAACATGTCTTGGGAAATGGGTGAATTATGGCCAGTCCACTGCATCATCAAAGCTTTTGGTATGATGTATGCCCCCTCAAAGTAGAGAAAAACGCAAAAAACTCAAGAAAATTTTTCTTTGCAATCCTTTCCGTTGTCATTTTTTTCATATAGATTGTTTTAACTGATTCTTAAAAATAACTGTTCCTGGAGAATTCACACTGTAAATACAATTATTTCAGTGTATATTAAAAAGGCTTCAGTCTGTTTTTAGAAACATCACTGTGAGGGATATTTTAGGCGCGTTCATGCAGTATTAGTGTAGGTACTGTAGATTCATTATTTCTGATTCAATATTTTGAAAGCTATTCTAGGATTCACCATTTTTAAGTAGAACTTTGTGTGCGCAAGAGTGCTTGCAAGTCAGTCTATGCCTGCGTGTGCACGCTTGTAAGTCTGGCGACTGCAGTTTCTAAGCAAATATTTTAGCCCCGGCACTTAATTTTTTACAAATTAAGCACTGCCCTACTCCAAGACTTGTGAACAGAATCAGAACCTTGGTGGATGAGGACCTGTTGAATGATTTGATAACCAAACATGAGGCTGGGTTTCTGGTTGGTGATAATCCCTGCACCCCCGATTCTACACTCTCCCCAAAATCCACAAAAAAATGGATGCCCCCACCAGGAAGTCCTATAGTGTTGGGTTAATTTCTTGAGCCTCTTTCACAATTCTGCGATTGTTTTTTTTAGCCCTATTGTACAGTAGTCTGCCTCATACCTAAGATTCTAAAGATATCCTGTGCCTATTTAGAGATCTCAAGATCAACCTAGCTGAAGATCTTTTCATTGCCATGGATATAGAGGCATTATACAGCAGTATACCTCAGAGACGCACATTGAGCGTGGTAGAACACATTCTCCTGGAAAGACACTGAGAGTTCATGACACACAGACATTTCATCATGGAGTGCCCAGAATTCGCTCTCGTGGAAAACTTCCACGAATATGAAGACACAATATACCATCAGATCAGAGGCACTTCCATGGAAAGCACTTTTGCTCCGAGCATGACGTGCCTCTATCTACACCAATTCGAAGTGGACAACATATTCCATCAAGACAACCCATTTGCAACACAATTGAAAGTATGGAGACAATATAACCTGCAACCAAGATGAAGCAGAGGACTTTGTGAGATGGATAAATACTGGAGATGAGCATCTGAAATTCACACATGTAATCAGCAAGGAGGGAGACATTTTTCTGGGACCTAGCTATAAGCATGACAGCAGAAGGGATCCAGATTAAAGTTTACAACAAGAGCACAGACAAAAACAGCGTACTGCTTTTTGAGAGCTTCCACCCCAGGTCACTGTGACAAAATTTGGCAGTAGGTCAATTACTCAGGATTCGGAGGGATTGCTCTAGTATGGAAACCTATGAGGAACAGGACGAGACTCTGGAGAAGAAGTTGATTGAACGACACTACCCTAGAAAGATGATCCGAAGAAGAAGAAAAACAAGAAAAGAAGATGAATGAAAAAGTAGTATGCGTCACCACATACACCCCAATATCGAATAAAGTACAAAACATTGTACATAAACATTGGCATATCCTTAATGGGGCAAGAAAACAGTGCCCCCCCCCCCCCAACTATTTGCTTTCAGACATAACAGGAGAATCCATGATGAACTTGTTCACACTAAGGTACCACCTCCAAGGACCTGAGCTAAACCACACTATGAGGCAACCAATGACCAGTTGGACACTACCCATGCAGAGGATGTGTGGCATGCCCATTTACCAGCACAACCAAAATGGTGGATATAAAAACGATCCATCCATGGATATTAAAAACCTTTAGCGAGAATCTTATTTATTTGCTCACATTCCCCTGCAATCTGATGTGTGTGGGCATGACAACCAGAAAAATAAAAGTCTGCATCAACGAACACAGGAGCACCATTAGATGCAAAAAACTGATACAAAGTTGACAAGGCATTGCTTGGAACACAATCACAAGGACACAGATCGGAAATGGGTGGTACTAGAGGTCATAAAAAGAACAGGCCCTAATATCCAGAGGATCCTCCACACGAGAGAACAATGGTGGGTCTAACGCCTACATACATGGGACACAGGACTGAATGATGAGATACCGTGGCTCCAGATTGGAAATTAATACAACCTCAATGAGAATAATTTTGCTGTAGATCTTGGCGCACAGACAATATCCTACCTGTCTGCGTCCAGTGTGGGCATCACTATTTTTAAGAAATAGCCTCGCCCTTTCCATCCTTTACCCAAACCATTAATAGCACCTGTAAAAATAGTCAATAATCGTGAAGGAGCATGAACACTACAGGTTCTTTGACCTTTTCACCTCATTCTGCCTGTACTCCTCCACACCCGCACTAAGCAATTACTATGAATCTGTTATTACATCACAGATTACCATGATGTGTGAAAGTTCACAATGCCTTGTGCTCAAAATCCAACCCTCTGGCTTTCATAATTACTTGCTTAAATGTGTGAATCGATGGTACCCATGTACAGTCTATTTGGGGAACGCCTGCGAGTTTGAGCACAGATTGCACACCATTGCTTGACCCATACAAAGTATGTCTGAATTTTTAAACCACCCTGCATTTGCGGTTTTGAGTGCAAAAGAGGGGCAGTATCATAAAGGCAATCAGTGGCTGAACAGCCTGATACGGCACGTAGACGCGGCACCCAGGCAGAATCAGGCGGTTTCCCCGTGACACCGGGAACCATTAATGTCGAGCTCAGTGACAATGGTGTATTGAGTGTTATATATATACATGGGTGAATTACACTTATGTACACATTTTCATAAAAGAGTAGGTTAAAAATGAAGAAACCAATATCTCTGGTAGTTTGCACAGTTGCTTGTTAATATAGAACTTGTCACTGAGCACGTTTTTTCACTATACTATATGGCACCACAATCTTGCATTGAATTGTTGACAGCCTTATAACAAAAATGCATATCAATACTGCTATATTGAACAATAAGTACATTTTTTGTTCGCAATGCAAATTTGTGTTTTTTGTGTTCCAACTTTATTTGCTATACATTAATGTTGCAAGCTCAAATGAATGTTTCATGATCAAGCTCATAACGGTGAAGCAATTGTACTTTCCCGACAGAACCATTGTAGCTTTTCACACTTTTTATTTACAGCGCTGTAAATGGCAAACACTTGCAAGCACTGTAAAAAAAGCCAGGTTCTTATTTGATGATAAGACCAACATGTACCCCTATCAGGTAATCTGCTTCAGATACCATCTGTCCTCTTCTATTTGCAAAATCAAACAGAGAAGAAATGTTTTTTTCTCACATGGCTATTGGGCAACGGTGTAGAAAACAGATGGTGAGTCAGAAAGGTAACAGAAAGCACATTTGCGAAGAGATGGGAAATCTGACAACAGACTGAGCCGAAAGCCACATCACTACTACTGCAGACAGATCCCAGCCATAGTGGAGGGCATGCTATGGAGTTGGGCCTCAGCGGAAAAAGGGTCTCATCTTCCAGAGTCAGTTTCAAGAACAAGGCAAGAGCAGGCCGCTGCCTTAAGTCTAGAGGAGCAGATGACCATCAGCATTATCGTAAAACTAGCAAAGAGTACAGGGGGTGAAGTGGCGCAAAATGTCACTTTGCCAAGTGTAGCAAAAATCCATGCACCAGCCCTGGTTAGCTTTCTTTGGTACCCACTGTTTACGTTGGAGAATGTTTGAAGGGGAGAGAGGACTGCAAAGCCCTTGAAGGTGAACTACTCATTAATTCTTATATGGTTGGGTGCGGTTTCATAACAGAACACACATTTTCCAACAACTCTGCGCTATAACTTGGAGAAAGAAGGCATCATGGCGTTAATAGTTACAGGTCTGACACGACGTACAGAATCACTTCTCTACAAGCTGTTTATTCTCACAAGCAAGTGAGGCACAGAGTGTCCTCTGTCTAAATCTCTTGAGTAACATTTCTATTTGTCTTTTGTGCTTCCAGTCACTGGTCTTCCAGGTGTAAACATAAGACCACATTGGCAGAACCACCCACGTGACTTACAATCGCCGCCTGTCAAAAAGAAAGGAAACCTAGCTGCAATAATGCCCGCTTGAGCAGAATCATACCAAATGCACTGAGAAATGTGCAGCGGTCAAGATGTCTGTCTGTTTGAAGCATGCAGTTTAAAGTTCAATGCATCCATGCTTAAAGTTGAAGCTTGATGTACCACACAGATGAATAGATAAAACACTGTATGCTGATCAAGGGGAAAGAGCAAATGAGCCGCTCGTTGCGATGGACAACCAGGAGGAACCGTGATAGCCTATCCAAAGGAGCAATTAGTGAAATCACCTGGATGTGAACCAAGTACCCATAGGAGGCACAATTACAAGCAATGCACCAATAAAAAGGCAGCATTTCTGATAGGTCCAAAAAAGAACGAATGGCAATCAATGGTCTTGGTTAAATTGTAGATACATCATGCCTCGCAGGGCAGCACATGCACGCTGACTCTAGGCTTGACCTAAAATGGAGATATGATACGTTTGTAACCCTTTTTTTTGTCAAACATGTTTTTATTGTTTTGTAAACAATGTGCACCATACAACATACCGTACAAAACACCCCTCGCAGGGGGCCTCAAAATGCAATAAGACTGAAGGAAGCCCCCAACATTAGATATTCCATACCCACCCAACCCGGCCTCACCAAATCACCAAAAAAGGAGGGTACAGTTTCATATAATAATAGGGAGTGGGTGAGGTTTACAGCGACATGCGGGGGCTAGACGCTTTGCAGGTGAGGATCTATCAGACTAATGCATGGGGACGAACAATGAAAGTCTCGTCAAAAAGAGGCAGAGGAACAGTCTGTCATGGAGTAACAATAGACCCCAGGCATGGGGACAGAGAAACAACAGGTGCAAAAGGAAAAAGAATATCAAAAAATGAAAAGAACACTCCCTCCCTCCCCCCTCCCCGACATAGGTGGCGGCAACCTATAAACAAAAAGTCTGATTCTGACTGTAAAGGGCAGATTAGAGCTGGAAGAGGTGAAGACTCGGGCCATACAGCTGACGGGAGACCACGAGACAAGAAGGCCACCAAGGGACACCATTGGAATTCGAAGTTCTTGAAATCGTCCCGATGAATGGCAGACATACGCTCCAGACTGATAAGTTTCCATAATCTAAAGTGCCACAGGGAAATCTCTGGGGCCTCCTTTCTTTTCCATGCAGCAACCAAGGTAATCTTCGCTGTGCCTAAACACAGCCACAAAATTGATTAATCTGCTCATGTCTGGTGCTCCAGAGCGTGATCACGAACACCCAAAAGGACCCCGCAACAGTGGTCGGGATAGGATACCCCAAAATATCTTTGATATGCGCAAGTATTTCCTCCCAGAAGGGGCAAATAGACAAGCAATCCCACCAGATGTGCTTAAAATCTCCCAGAAGCCTGCACCCTCCCCAGCACCTATCCGAGGTATTGAGAAAAATCCGTTTGAGCCTAGGGGAGTGGAGGTACCAGTCCATCATAGTCTTAAGGTGGGCCTCTTGTAGGTCAGAGGAGTGGTTGAATCAGGTAATATCTGCCCAGAGGTGTCCCCATTCAACATCCGAAATGGGACGCTGAAGAATGTCCTCCCACAAAGACATGTAGCGGGGTCTAGGGGCTATTGTAGTGGTAAGAACTCATTTATAGATAAATGAAATCGCCGCTTTCATGGTTGAAGTTTTGGCAAGGAAGGATTCAAATGGAGAAAGGGGTCAAGTGGCTGCGTCGCAGACTTGTGGAGTGAGGACCCAGTGCATCAATTGGGCATAGTGATATCTTTCAGTATGCCCCAAATGATAGTCTTGTTGGCAGTGGTTAAAGGAGAGGGGTCATAATTATGGAAAAAGGTGGGTCTGAGCAAGGCAGCCCCCCTCCCTCCAGGCATCAAAGGGCCCCTCCTTGGAACCTGGTGGAAAGTCTGAATTGAAATGTATCGGTGTAAATGGGGAAGGAAAGGTGGCCCATCTGTCATCTCCTGTCACGGTACCGCAAACTTTTAAGGTAGTGCGCGTGGGTGTAGCGATGTATGCATTTGGGGGTCTATCTTTTTTTTGGCGACAGACCAGGTCCCAGACGGTCCTCCCAGTCACACTACGGTCCATGTGCAGCCAATGTTTGGCGGACTCCTTTTTGGACCATTCGACCAAAACTCGTAATTGCGCTGCTTTATAATAGAGCTGAATGTCAGGGAAGCCCACTCCCCCCTCCTAGCGGGGGCGACGCAGCAGAGAAAAGGAGAAACAAGCACGCCCCCCTTGCCAAATGAAACAGCGGATCATACTCTTAATTCGGCAAAAGAAGTCCTCCCCTAACTCTATGGGTAAGGCCTGAAAGAGATATAGAAGTTTCAGAAGAAGCGTCATCTTGACCGCATGAATTCGGCCTAATGAGGATAAGAAGAGAGGCCTCTAACGTATAAGTTCAGCTTGAATGCGGTTGAGAATGGGCTGCCTCAACGTCCTCGACGTCAACTGCACCCCCAGGTATTGTATAGAAGTGAAGGCCCAGGCGAGGGGGGTGAGAGGTCGAAGTCTGTGGACCTCATAAGGAGGCAAAGTAAGGTTGAGAATATAAGATTTACAAAAAATTATTTTGAAACCTGCAACTGCCTCGTATCGTTCATGTTCCTCCTGAAGAGCTGGGAGAGATACAGCCGGTTTGGAAAGGGACAAGAGGACATCGTCCGCAAACAAAGATATTTTATGGGAGTCTTGTTAGGGGTGGTCGGATTTGACCTCATAAACGAGTGTTCAACGTAGATTCCACAGGGCTAAATCGGAGTTCTCCTTCCAGCATTTCCTATTGAACTCCATGAGAACTATGATGAGTCCTTTTGTGACATTCCCTAAACAGCGTGCTGGGTTGTGTTGGCAAACTTTGGAGACGCTCCCTAACTAGTGAAAAGGGAGTCTCACCCGTGAATCATTGCTTGGCTTACTGCTTGGTTAGTGACCACGCCCCCTTTACTCAGCGTCCTGCTTTGTGAGGTTCCCGTAGCGTTCTTGGTTCCTGTCTGCCTTCCTGTTCAAGTTTGTTCCCTGATTCCTGAGCCCGTGGTATTTTCTTTGTTTCCCTGTTGGATTCCCGGTATTTCTTCCCTACCCTTTACCCGGAATTTCGCTGCCTAATCTGTTCCCGATACTTAGTCTCCCTGTCTCCCTTCCCGCTTCTCAGTTCTTCCCGGTGCCTTGCTCGACTTTCCGCCTTAGCGACTTGTTCTGTCCCTACGCCCCGTTAATGGTGATTGGTTTGTCTTCGGGCCATTCTTTCCGCTCTGTTCCACTCGGTCTTCAGTTTATGAGTGGACGGAGGCTTTCTCTGGGCATTAGCGTTTCTGTGTTTGTACATGTCCACGCGCTCCTCTCTGTCTTTAGTTTACGAGTTGGACGCATTGTGCGTTCTCCGTGTGTTGTCTTGTTGAGTGTACACCCGCTCCGCTCCGTCATAAGCTCCAAGAGTCGGACGTGGTGTGTGTATTTGTGCTTGTTGTGTGTTCTGTGTTTACCCACTCCGCTCTGTCTTTAGTTTATGAGTCGGAAGTGGGAGTTGTTGCCGTGCCACTTTGTCTTTAGCTCCATAAGTGGTACAAGTCTGTCATCTGCTGCTCTGGTTGCCCAGTCTTGCTCAGTCTTTAGTTTATGAGCAGGACTGGAATTGTTTACCTTCTTGCTTGGTGGTATCCCTTGCTGAGTAGTCATCCAGGTTCCCTTCACTACCTACTGGTTCGTGACTTTTGACTACTCGCTTATGCTCTGACGCTCACCTGGTGAGGTAAGTGGAATTCTATATTGAACACTTGTGTACTAGTCCTGCAAATTACTAGAGAGTTTAGTCCTATTGTATGTTTGGTTACAGCCATCTCCTGCCATCGAGACTGCAGCTACAACGTCCCTGCTGGGGGAGAGTTGGTATACTCCCTGGGAATTTCCCCCCACACTTTTTGGGAGCAACTGACTTTGAGTGAGTTATCTCTTCTCACTTGGGTCGTTGCTGTTTGGCAGTGTGGGGGACATTCATCTTTGCTCCTGTGGACTTCCATCCTCCTCAACAGGGGAGGACCCTTAACAAGTCTCCAGTGAACGGTATACCCTGGATATTGGGGTTACCTCTAATCGCCATTGCCAGTGGTTCTAAGCTGAGAGCGAAAAGCAATGGTGAAAGAGGGCACCCCTGCCTGGTGCCCCTAGAGTGATCAATGGAGGTGGAGCTAATGCCATTGACTACTACCCTAGAGTGGGGACGCCGATAGTTAACCTGGATCATGGTTAAAGATTTATTAGAAAACTCAAGCGCTTTAAGAGTTTGGAATAAAAATGCCCAATTGACGCGGTCAAAAGCTTTCTCAGCGTCTAAACCCACTAAGACCACAGGGATCTGGCGCCTATTAGCCTTTTAAATTAGATGGACAATTCTACGGGTGTTGTCGTGTCTTTGGCGCCCTTTAATGAATCCGGACTGGTCCGATGGATGAGGTCAGGCATTAGATCATTGAGTCTCGTAGCTATAATGGAGGAGTATAATTTAGCGTACAAATTTAGAAGGGCAATAGGGCGATAGGAAGAGGAATGTTGGGGGTCTTTCCCTGGTTTTGGTATCACCGAGATCAGAGCCTCAGTCATAGACGAAGAAGAATCCCCAGTATCGGCCATCTCATTAAAAAGTTGCACCAGGTATGGGTAGGTGTCTGATGCAAAGGTCTTCTAAAAGAGGGCAGTATACCCTTCCGGGCCTGGGGACTAATGGGTTTTCAGAGCCTTAATAGCTAAAAGGACCTCCTCTTGCGTGAAGAGAGCGGAGAGTAATTCATTCCATTCGTTGGAAACCTGGGGTAGGGGTAGGGGCAGCGCCCGGAGAAACTCCTGTTGGGAGGTCGCTTCCAGCTCTTCTCCGGTGTACAGGGCGTCATAAAATGAACCAAAGAGTTCAGCTTTGACCTCATCCTTATGTATGAGGTCCCCAGTAGGACCCACTATGCCTCCTATATATTCTTTCTCCCGCTTATCCAGAAGCTGCCTGGCTAAATGTTTACCAATTTTATTGCTTTGAGAGTAGGAGTGGTGACGGAGTTTGAGGAGTGTGAACTCAGCCCTGTTGTTATAGATAGCACGTAATTTGCCACGAAGAGCTGTCAAATGGTGGAGAGTTTGCCGAGTGGGGTTTTGTTTATGTGAGCGTTCAACAGAGGACAGTTCCTGTTCTAGAAGCTCTCTTTCCCTAGCACGTTGTCTATTTAGGGCCGAATTAAGGGCAATACACTTCCCCTCGGAAGACCGCTTTGAATGCGTCCCGAGTGGTGAACTCCGAAGTATCTTCTGGAGCGTTAACCTCAAAGAAGTCTTTGATAGTGTCCCGGAGTTTAGCACACAGCACCTTATCTTTAGCACCTAGCTAAGGACGATGGAAAATACCACCTGGGAGTAGACGGCGCGTCTCTGCGCCAAGAGAGACAGATGGTTAGCAGACTATGATCGGACACAGAGAGTGCATCTCGGAGAGAACCCAGAAGAGACTGACTAAGGAAAATATAATCAATCCTGGAGTACGTGCGGTGCACATGGGAGAAGAAAGTAAAGACCTTTGTCTGTGGGAAGAGTGTGGGCCATGAGTCTAGTAAGCCTAAGTCGTGGATTTGTTGCTGTAAGTCAGTGGGAAAGTAGCCTAGATTGGAGCGCTGTGAGTGTGTGCTGTCCATTTCCTTGTGCAAGGTCAGGTTAAAATCGACCATAAGGATGATTTCTCCGTCTGCAAAGTCTAGCAGTTTCCCCAGTAGTGAGTGCAGAAAAGGCGCTTGACCAGAGTTAGGCGTGTACAGTGCCGCAAAGGTGCATATCTTCACCCGTAAACGCCCCTTGACCATCACCCATCTCCCCTCCTTATCGTTAAGGACAGCTAAAGGTTGAAATTGTACTGTAGAATGGAACAACAGTGCCACCCCTCGGTGTTTAGTAAGTGCCGAAGATCTATAGATTAAAGGGTAATGTTTATGCCTAAAGCGCCCATCTTCGTCTCTAGCCAGGTGTGTTGCTTGTAGGGCCACTACATCTAAATGGTGATCAGTAATGTACTTCCAGACTTTCTGATGTTTCTGAGGGGAATTCAGCACTTTAACGTTCCAAGTGCCAAGTGTGACCATCATAGTGTCATCCGTGTTTGCATGCCCGCTGTAGAGACCCCCACATCTCCATCCTGGGCTGGGACGGTGCCCAGCTCTTCAGAAAGAAACCAATGCTCACTCAAATCAGCCATTAGAGATAGGAGCCCAAAAGCCAACCAGACCTAAACAATAAAAAGCTGCCACCATGTCTCCCCCTTCCCAAAACTTCCCAAGTAAGGGAAACAAACATAAATAAAAAAAACAGTGCCATAATGTGATAACAAGAGTCCGGCGGGTGCGCACAGCACCCACGGAAACCAGGGAGAACAACAGGGCCGAGGTCCTCGTCCACGCCCACCCCGGCTACTAGTGCCTGAAAAGGTAAGCTTAACATTTACTAGGTACGGCTGCGAAACAAGTTTAAACAAAATCCCTCCCAGAACAATAGCCCAACAGCATTGGCGGGAGAGGCATTATTAAAATGAGAGTCACTTTTAGGGCATCACCCATAATATAGGAAATGCGGCCCAAAATAATGCCCATCTAGCACTCAAAACAGACATGATTGATTCAGAACTACAATGGTGTCCCAAAACTAAAAGCATAAACCTTACTTGACGAGCTGGACAGTTCATGTTCGATCGAGGCTGACCCCAGGACACCTGAGTCCCGGATGAGAACGGGCCCCGGTGCAGTCAGGCTGAGACAAATCCAGAGCCCAACTGGAAAGCGGCGTTGAAGACCAAGGCCTACCAGCCTGCGGCCCTCTCCATGAGGAGAAGCCAGAGAACAGCAGGGCTCGCAGGGGGCCAGCGCCGCAATGGGGACCCGGAGTAGTGGCAGATCCCGGTCCAACAGAGAACCCCAACCCATCACTTCTGGCCCCTGTGAGCACCCGTAGACCATCCAGAGGTCGAGGGCGTCCCTCGTGGTTGGGCGCCATTGCTATCCAGTGCGGTGTTCGAGTCATCTGTCGCAAGGCCCAACAACTCCAGGGCCTCTTTCAGCTCCGTGATGTGATGGCGCTTGTTCTTGAAGTCAAAGCTCAAGCCAGAGGTGTATGTCCACCAGTAACTGATCTTTTCTTCGTGGAGCCTGGTCGTGATGCCTCGAAACGTTTGTCGCCTCGCCAAAGTTGCAGGAGCCAAATCCTGGTAAATGGAGCATGAGTAATTCTGAAACAAAATGGGATTCTTCGTCCTGGCTGCCTGGAGAACGACCTCCTGAAGAGTGGAACTTAGCCAGGACGTCACGTGGTCTCTTCTTGTCACCCGGCTGGATCGTACCCACCCGGTGCACTCTATCCAGTTTGATTTTAAGTGCTTGTAGAGTGACAATCTATGCAAATAGCCCTTCCACGAAGGCCGCCAGGTCGGGCCTCTCCGCACCCTCCTCCAAGTCACAGATGCGTATGTTCTCCCTCCGCGAGCAGTTTTCAAGGTCCTCCATCTTAAGGAGAGATTGGTGTAGCTGGTCCTGGAGTTGGCGGACATCCTCCCGCAGATCTGTAGTGGGCTTCTCTTGCGTCTGAGCTTGTGTCTCCAGGTCGAGAATCCTGGTGCCCACAGAATCCACATCTCTCTGTAGGGACCTCAGGCGGTCGGTTAAGGCCTTGCGTAGCTGGTCTATGGAGGTTTTATTGTCTTGGGACAGATCAGTGTGAAGTTCTGTTTTAAAGTCTTTAAACATCACCGCCAATTCAGCCTTCGTGAGGGCCATCGCGGAACCGTCTGTGTCACCTCGCAGCGTTGGGCGCCTTTCCAAAGAAAGGAAAAAATCAGAAACTTTACCTGTCTGTTTATTTGTCGTCTTCTTTGGCGGCATAGGATGCGGAACAAGCTGGCCCAAGGAGCTATGTGAAAGGAGGAAGCGGCCGCAACTTTAACCATTAATGCCCAAGGCGTCGAGTGTTAGGCGGCGACCCACACAGCACTGATACTGCCCAGGGCTAGTGTCTTTGCATGTCCGGGTGGTACCATGTGGAAGGTTGTCCAGCAGCAGGAAACATTGAGAGGGACACCAACCTCTTGTGCGCCGCTCCAGGGGCCACCCGGCAGGGGCGGGTGGCAAAGCCCGGTCCAAACTGCAGGCAGCGGCAGCGTGCCGTGGATTGCAAGGGTCAGGGACTCCGATGAAATGTTCGCCCTCGTGGTACCTCGTTACCGGGGCAGGACAGAACCGGCAGCCAGCAAAAGCAGCGCTGTGGGGCTGATGAAGCAGTGTGACAGAGGCAGACATAAGGCAGCCCCAACGTCAATCCGAGGGATAGCAGCAAAGTCGGGAGGAGATCACAGGTCCCGTGACTCCCAGGCGAGGTCAAGGAAGACCTGGTGAGGCACCAGGTGCCACACGAAGAGCATCGTAGGCTGCCATCTTAGGGCCAGGCAGGCGGCTGGGACAGAGTCCCAGGGGAGGATGCTGCCACAGCATGCATGAGATTCATGCCCCCCGGGCCAGTATCGAGGTTGGAGACTCTGCGAGATGTAGATCCAAGCATTCACGTGCGGGGAAGAAGCTTACCATCCCGACCCCGCGTTGGCTCGCAGCGTCTCTCACTAGCTTCCGGCCGCCATTTTGGTCTCCACCGCGGCAATCCTCCGCAGACAAAATTCAGCGTCCCCACAGCAGCTGAACCGGGCAACTTCACTCCACGATGCCCCAGGCGTTCCGCCACAGGAGGGTCACATACCGGTCCCGAAAAAGCTCGACAGCCACCTACGATCTAGCCAAAGCAGCGCGCGGACCGGGAGCTGAGAGGAACAGCATCTACTCGGCCATCTTGCCCGCCCACGCCCCCCATAAACCTTTTTTTTAATAGCTGATGGGGTAGGAAGGAAGGCAGGGGATACAAGGAGGGAGGGAAGGAATGGGTTTCGGGGGCAACATGGACAGTGGAGGGGGTGGGAATTAAAGCACATTTTTATTTTTTCAGGCTGGAGGTACAGCTCTGCCAAGTATCATGCATCAGTGGTTAGATCAATGTAGTTTAGCTTCGAAGTCCTCATCACCGAACTAAAATGCTTAATCATGCATTTATAGCTCCTCCTAACACAGCCGCACTGCTAGGCATAAGAAACTGCTAATAGGAGCAGGCCATTGCAAAAGCGCAGGCAGCTGGCTGCCTGCTGGCAGTGCTGTGCAAACTGTGCTGCCAGTGAGCCTTTATTGGAGAGTGCCACCTTCAAGGTTGAGTTTCTTCGCTAACAATAAGAATTTCAAATTGTCATCACACAGAATAATTCAGTCTCAGGCTCGGACTGCAGTGCACAATGAATCAAAGCCTCCTGAACACAGCCACATGACATGCCATGGCTAAGTCTGTTAAACAGACTCTGACAATTACGTCCTCCCTGGAGAGTAGTAATAACCTTGAGACTTCTCAGCAGTGCACTGCCCCTTGCTCAGACTGAGGCTGAGAGTGATGATTCATCCAGAGACTTGCAACTTGCCCTGTTGTATTTCGAAAACTGATGCTTCCTGCACGCCACCATCAGTGACAGTTAATTCAATTCCACAAAGTGAGTGATTGGATGATGTTTGGCCAGTTATCCGGCAACTGATGGGCAAAATGATGGTTTTGTGTTTGTACAAGTGGTGTGAGTGGGGCTGTTGGCACCTCTCAGACCAGGCATCGGTAATCAGACAAAATATCGAAAAAAAAATATCGGAAAGACAAAATATCGAAGTAAAAATATCGAAGGTCAAAAATATAGGTAAGCAAATATATCGGATACAAAAATATCGTAATAGGTAAGTATTCAAAAATATCGATACAAAAAATATCGTATGACAAAATATCGTAAAAAAGAAATATCGTTAAAAAAAAAATATCGTGTAGTAATGGAAATAATCAATAGTATAGGAAAAAGTAAAATAATTGTATATAAAATGTATTCAAAAAGGTGTATTATTATAAAAAAATAAAATTATAAATACATTTTTTAATAAACATATCTATGTTTAGGAGCGGGTTATTGGGTTTATAGGGGATAAGGGTGGGAAGTAATTTATTAATAATTAATTAATATATGTCATTAAATAATACTAAATTATCCCTAATTGTAAATTATTTATAATAAATTTGTTAATTAATTAAGATCATATAGTCTATATTATTAATTACTAATTAATTGGTAATTAATTAATATTAATTAAGAAATCATAATTATATACTTAATTAATTTAATGTAGATACATGTTTATTTTGTATTTATAGATTTATAAAAAATAATTTTTTTATAAAACATTTCTAGGTTTAGGAGCGGGTTATTGGGTTTATAGGGGATAAGGGTGGGAAGTAATTTAATAATTAATTCATTAATTAATAAATGTTATAAAATATTCCAACATTATACCTAATTGGTAATTAATTATAATTAATTAGTTAATTAATTCAGATTATATAGTCAACATTATTAATTACTATTTAATTGGTAATTAATTAATTTTTAATAATAAATTATAATAATGCACTTTATTTTTTTTACAGATATAAATGATTGTTTAGGATTTTAAACATGTTGTACAAAAAATTGTTATTAAAACATTTCATCGTTTATGAGCGGGTTATTGGGTTTATAGGGGATAAGTGTGGGAAGTAATTTTATAATAAATCTATAAATAATATATGTTAAGCTATATTCCTAAATTAAACTAATTGGGATATAATTAAATTTAATTACTGATTTTATTACGAACACATAGTGCATATTATAATTAACTAATTAATTGGGCATTAAATGTTAATAATTAGTTTAATATAATAATGACTTTAATTATGTCTACATATATTAATGTTTGGGTTATTTTTTATTTAATTGTTATTAAATTTTTAACATTAATATATAGGTTTAGGAGTTGTTTTTGGGGTTTATAGGGGATAAGGGTGTGAAGTAATGTCATAATAATTAATTTATTATTAAATGTTTATGTATATTTCGATTTTTTAGTACATTGGTAATTAATGTGAACTAATTTATTAATGAATGAAGATTATATACTACATATATTTATTTACTGATTATTTGTTTTTATGTTAAGGGGTATTAGTTGGGTTCAGGGTCAGTTTTCAGTTTTTGGGAAAAGAGGTATTTATTGGGTTCAGTGTCAGTTTTAAGTATTTTGTTAAAGGGGTATTTGTTGAGTTCAGGGTCAGTTTTCAGTTTTTGGTTAAAGGGGTATTTGTTGGGTTCAGGGTCAGTTTTTAGTTTTTGGGTAAAGGGGTAGTTTGTTGTGTTCAGGGTCAGTTTTTAGTTTTTGGGTAAAGGGGTATTTTTTGGGTTCAGGGTTATTTTTTAGTTTTTTGGTAAAGGGCTGTTTGTTGGGTTCAGGGTCAGTTTTTAGTTTTTGGGAACAGGGGTTTTTGTTGGGTTTAGGCTTAGTTTTAAGTTTTTGGGTTAAGGGGTATTTGTTGGGTTCTGGGTTAGTTTTCAGTTTTAGGATAAAGGGGTATTTTTTGGGTTCTGGGTCAGTTTTCAGTTTTTGGATAAAGGGGTATTTATTGGGTTCAGGGTCAGTTTTCTGTTTTTGGGTAAAGGGCTATTTTTAGGGTTCAGGGTTAGTTTTTAGTTTTTGGGTAAAGGGGTATTTTTAGAGTTCTGGGTCAGTTTTTAGTTTTTGGCTAAAGGGGTATTTTTTAGGGTTCAGGGTCAGTTTTCAGTTTTTGGGTAAAGGGGTATTTGTTGGGTTCTGGGTCAGTTTTCAGTTTTTGGGTAAAGGAGTATTTGTTGAGTTAAGGGTCAGTTTTTAGTTTTTGGGTAAAGGGGTATTTGTTGGGTTCAGGGTCAGTTTTCAGTTTTTGGGTAAAGGGGTATTTGTTGGGTTCAGGGTCAGTTTTCAGTTTTTGGGTAAAGGCATAATTTTTAGAGTTCTGGGTCAGTTTTTAGTTTTTGGGTAAAGGGGTAGTTTTTTAGGGTTCAGGGTCAGTTTTTAGTTTTTGGGTAAAGGGGTATTTGTTGAGTTTAGGGTCCGTTTTTAGTTTTTGGTTAAAGGGGTATTTGTTGGGTTCAGGGTCAGTTTTTAGTTTTTGGGTAAAGGGGAATTTGTTGGGTTCAGGGTCAGTTTTCAGTTTGTCGGTAAAGGGGTATTTGTTGGGTTCAGGGTCAGTTTTCAGTTTGTGGGTAAAGGGGTCATTGTTGAGTTCTGGGTCAGTTTTCAGTTTTTAGGTAAAGGTATATTTTTGGGGTTCTGGGTCAGTGTTCTGATTTTGGGTAAAGGAGTATTTTTAGGTTTCTGGGTCAATTTTGTGTTTTTAGTACCTAGTTCTACAGGATAAAAATATAATTATTTTACATTTAATAAATTAAAGGAAATTATACATATATAACATTACAACAACTCCAATTTACTGTAGACTACAGTTTGAATAATCTATTTTAATTAATTAGTGAACAGCACATATTAACATTTTATGTAGAATGCAGTAGGAATATTAATTCCTATGTTATTAGTGTGCAACACCTACTCTAATTTAATGTAAACTGGATTTGGTATATGAATCATTACATTATTAGAGTCCAACATATACTCACATTTAATATACAGTTAAAAAAAATTTATAACATTGATACTTTTTTAGTAAGATAATAATACAAATTATTCACCATGATTGTATAAACTTTTATTTTATTAAAGTTTTAACAAATAAAGTAAATTCATAACAACATTTTTTTATTTACATTTCATTTGAAAAATACTTTTATAAACACACTTCAACACAAATATACAGAACCATTATTATTTTACAATTTTTTTTATATGCAATTAACAATCTTTATTATCTCTTTTACATATTGTTATGTCAGAAAAGAAATTTTAATATCACTAATATTTTTCTGTTAAGCTTTTTTCTGCTTCATTTGTGAAGATCAAATGTTTATAATATAAAAAAAAATGTTTTCCTCTTTTTTACATTTTTTCTTTTTGTGACAATGTACTTACATTTTTTTACATTGTTAACATAAACATTATTGTTTTCATCATATTTAATTATTACATTCATGTACATTTTTGTTTATAATTTCTTTGTAGGATTAAAATAAATATTTTTTCACTATAACATAAATTAACACATTTTTTTAACACATTTGGTTCTGTATAGATATTATATTTTACACTTGGGACTATTTTATTGATTTTTGGTGCTTTCTTTTGTAACCGGGTTAGGTCGTTTTGGGTTATTTGGAAGAAGGGCTGATCGCGGTTGGGAGACACTTCACGTCGCTGCAGGTAAGGTTTATTTTATATGTTATATGTGTATTATTATGATGTTTTTAGACTAGTGACCTTATATTTAGTGTTGTTGAATGTGAGGGAGTTATGTTTTAGATTTTGAAAACAGATATTTACGCATGGTATATACACGTCGTGTTAGTTAGTTAAATAATTATTTATAGAGTTAATTTAAGTCTTTTAGGGTATATCTAACATTGAATCATCAATGTTAATATGTTGGTATGTAATTATTAGCTAATTATTGTGGGTGGGAATGTCTGTTTTCTATGTTTTTTTCATAGGTCTACGCTACATCGGAAGTTCCGGTTTTTTTCTAAGGAAGTGTTTGTTTTTTTCATCCAACACTGATTTACAAACACTTCTTTACATTTTTCGGGTTTTCCGGAGCGATTCTTTCTTTTTTTCTACTTTTTCGGGTTTTATATGGTAGTTCGATGGCTAAGGACCGCGTGGATTTCTTACTTTTGGAACAGTTGTATTTTTACATTTTTTTTGGGTTACTTTTGCACTACCTGGATTACTTTGGTGGTGAAGGACGTTATTGAATTGACAACATAATTGGTAAGTCTTTGCTTTCTAATATTTTTGTGGGTGGGTAATGTCATATTTATTATGGAATTGTTTTTAACTTATTATTTTGTTTTAATGTGTGCATATATTAAAATAATATCATTATATATTGCATACATTAAATACTTTAGAAGCTCACGTTACATATTTTTGCATACTTAGGTGCTACTTTTGGTGTTTTATAACAGTTTCGGAATTATTTACAGTAGTGTTTTGGCTATGATGTTTAGGTATTCTATGCCTTTCGTATTAGGGTAAAGTTTGACTTGTTCTTCCAGGTACTTGTGCATTTGTTTATTTTGCTTGGATGTTTTAGGGACAAGTTCGGTTACAGATTGGTCCATTCTAAATTCTTGATAGCTCTGTTCTTTCTGTAGGCATTTTATGAATTTTTCGAGAGTAGGTTTGGTTCTGCCAGTTGATTGGACAAAGGCATTGTGCCAACCTTCCACGGCATTGTTAGTTTTTGACTCCCCGTTAAGGGTACTATTGTACACGTTCCACCAGGGAATGAGGAATTTTGGATTTCTTCTATGGCCAGATCTGTGGAGTCTGCCTACCCAGGTGTCTTCAAAGTAATCGAGAAAAGGAGTTAATCTAGCTTCGTTTTGTTTGTAAAATGGACTGTCTATAATAATGTTGTAATGTTCAGCTACATCTGTTGTAGGGACATAGGCAAGTGCAATTAGTTTTTTGATTTGAAAAGCAAATGATGAATTTGTAGCATATTCGACACTTAGGGTAGTTTTTTGAAGGTGTCGCCATAAACACTGGTTGAAATGATAATAGCAGCCTTGAATGGAGGTATGGGGTGGATTTTTAGAATAGTTGAGAGCATTGCATGCTCAAAATCAAGAATGATTTTTTCTGGAGAGAAATCATTCGTTTTTTGTTTTATGACATTTAATAATTCCATATATGTAGAATTGTTTTTGTTAGGCAATAGTGCATATAACAAAGGGATGTTGCAGTTGTGATAGAGGCCAAGTATTGTGTATAATTGGAAGAATGGTTTGGGACAGATGTTAAATGTCCCATCCATCATCCAATATTGGCTTTGCTGCAGTTTCACTAAATGTATACTGGTACCAAAAATTATAAGCCTATTCTCATTGCTTTCGTTGTCATAAACTATAAATGGTTGTTTATTTAAAGTTATTATTTCGTTATAAGTAAAATTTATATCCTGATATGTTCTGGGAGATGGTGTTGAAGAAGTTGTAGCTTTTTTGGTTCGTGCTATAGTTCTTTTTAATGATAGGATATTTGGCATTTGGGTTGTGGCTGTTTTGGGAATTTTAGGAATGGCTTCTTTTAAAATTACATTAGTTTGCTTTTGGGATCCAGTACTAGCTTCTTTTATACTTTCCATAGCTGTTCTAACTTCTATTTCTGTAATATTAGGTGGATGATTATGTTCCCTAGTATATAGTACTGTAGCTTCTCTTGTTGTTGCTCTGCCATAGCACTTGTTTGAATAATATTTACAACATTTCCAATTCACTTTCATGCCATATTGTTTTTCCTGTGTGTACGTGTAACCCATGTAGCATAGTAATAATTTTCCTTTTTGGCTGGTCACAAATTCGGCTCCTTCGGTCATTTTGTACTTTGTATATCTATAAAATGTATATATAATAGTTAATGTCAATTTAAATGTGATACATAATCTATGTTAGTGATAAGTAGGAATGTTTATACTTACGTGTTTTAGAATGTACAGCAAAACGTAGGAGTTTCTTGCTTCTTTAGTTGAGGATAAATGGTTGTGATGTTGTTGTAGCTGTTATGAGAAAAATGAAAGTAGTATATTAATAATTAATGTTTAGGTAAATTAGCAATTTTAGAGCTCATTTTTACTACAAAAGTGTATCTTCATTATTCACATTGTGAAGATACTTACATATTTTTTGTAGTTGGTCTTTGGCAGTATAATTGTTTCTTCAGCTTCTGTAGAATAGTTTGTAGTGTTATCTTTAAAAAATAAGGAACATATGAGTTAGTTTAATCACCATGTTGGTAGGTTTTTTTACACATGTGGTAAATATTTTATTTAATATACTTACTTAGTGATTTGTATTACTATTGTTTAGAATGTGAAGTTCTGTATGTTGTCTGTATATCTATTCACTGTGTTTGCTCTGTAAATAAACAATATATCATTGAAATTTATTAGAACAGTTATAAATGTTTGTATTGTTTTTCAACATTTATTGCAGTTGCATAATACTTACTTACTAAAATTTATTTTAGAAATAGTACTGAGGTCCTTAGTTAATTAGTAGTGCAGTTTTCAGTAGTCGAATCTACACAGAAAAAAAAATATGTTGAGCACAACTGATAATTTTTGTGTGTTTCGATTTTTGAGCACATAATTAAACAATGTGACCTAACTTACATAGTTATTCGATTCTGTATTCCTATGCTTTGTTCACAGTTACTTTGAGCAGAATATTCAGTTGTCGTAGTATCTAAAAAAATAATATAATTTTATTATTTAGCATGTTAAGTAGTATGAATAGCAAAAGGCCACTGGGTATTTAGCAGGTAAATAATTAGTAGTACCAAATTATGCAGTTTCTATTTTATGTACTTACTTAGGAAAATGTATTGTAGAAATAGTTCTGATGTTCTTAGTTCAGTAGTAGTGCAGATTTTAGTAGTTAAATCTATAGAAAATAATACATATGTGGGGGTCAAATGATTATTTCAGTGTGTTTAGATTTATGTGGACATAATGAAACAATGTGAAATTACTTACATATATTTTTGAATCTGTATTCCTATGCTTTGTTCACAGTTATTTGGAGTACAATATTCAGTTCTCGTAGTATCTTAAACAAATAGTTGTAGATAATTATTTAGCATGTTAACTGCAATGAATAGCAAAGGGGTACTGGGTATTTAGCAGGTAATTAAGTATTACTAGCAAATAAAGCCGTTTCTATTTTATTTACTTACTTTGTAAAAAGTATTGTAGATGTAGTACTGATGTCCTTAGTTCAGTAGTAGTGCAGTTTTCAGTAGTAGAATCTACAGAAAAATAAAAAGATGGTGTGCAAAAGTCATTATTTCTGTGTGTTTAGATTAATGTGCACATAATGAAACAATGTCAAATTACTTACATAGTTTTCAGAATCTGTATTCCTATGTTTTGTTCACAATTATTTGGAGTAGAATTATCAGTAGTGGTAGTATCTAAAAAAAATATTTTTATATCATTATTTAGCATGTTAAGTAGTATGAATAGCAAAGGGGCACTGTGTATTTAGCAGGTAAGTAAATATAATTAGCAAATAATGCACTATCTATTTTATTTACTTACTTAGAAGATGTAACAGTAGGTTGATAGTCTGGTTCTTCTAGTTGTTGTGCAGCAATTCGGATAGAGATGAATGTCCTTCTGTGACTTTTGGCAAGTAGTTTGTGCTTACGTTTTCATTTCTTATATAGGGGAGTGTCAGTAGTAATTACTTTACTATTGGTTCATTAAAAAAATTAGGGTTGTGATTGGTTAGTTAGTAGATTTGAATTTCTGTTGTGATTAATTAGTATTAGAATTGAAAAACCAACAATAATTATAAAAGTATACAAAAGTAGCATAGAATATTTTTATATGTGTAGGTGACATAATTTTACCAATATTAAATATTATATGAATATATAGTGTGTCTATAGTATAAATTAAAGTGTTGTATGTTTTTTTGGATGTGAAAACATATAAAGCGTTAATTAATTATGTAAAGAAATGCTTTTAAAAAGTCGATATAGTTTAGAATCCGATATTTATGTGCACGATATATTTGATGTCGATATTTTTGTAAATGTCATTATTTTTTACAGATTGCGATATTTTTGTATTCCGATATTAATGTAGTCGATGTTTTTGTATATCGATATTAAAAAATCGATATTTGTGTAGATATATAGTTAAGTATAGGATCCCGATATTTTTGACATCGATAATTTTGTTCCGATATTTTTGTACATCGATATTCTAGTTTTCGATATTTTGTCAGACATTCCACGCATCGCTACAGACCCCCAGCCTCATTGACAGTGCTTTGTTTGTACTACGTTGTGTGCTAGTGTGTCAGCACACTGAAGACTGGCACCAGAATGTTTTTTTCAAAATCCTCCTGCCGGGCCCCAGGAAGGCATCTCTGCGAGTGGACGGGCCCATGGGGCCCACCTGCTGACATGATAAAAATAACAAGTCACTCATGTCACACATGCTGCTCCTGATAGGCATCCACATGTGGGAAGGCACAGGATGGCAATCTGCTTGTGTCCAGTCATGGAAATGACGTGCCACACTGTAATGATTCAAAAAGCTGGGGCGTCTGTCAAGTGTGGCAGACTGTCAATGCGTATGGAGTTTTTCCCTGTGTGCACCAATGAGAGAGAGCACAAGGTCTGCACTACCTCTTACTCCACACCGTCACAAGCAGCACTGAGCAGCAGAACACAAAAGCAGAATCGGTAGCTGCATCTCTGCACTAGCTGAGTGTCAAAAGGCAGCCACAGGAGCAGTTATAACATGAGGGTCAGCCAGCAGAAGGCTAGCAGAAGGAGTTGGTAAGTTGCACGCAGGCAACCATTAAGAGAAAGACAAAGTGATCTGTCTATCACTGTGCCGTTTGGGGTGATCATGTTTGTATGTCATATTTTAGTGTGAGTCCCATGCGCTCCACACCACCAGGATTCAAGCAAGCCGGGCCGACGACGGCTGAAATGCCAGAAACCGGTCCCCGGAAGCTTGTTTCCTTCCCAGTGTAAGAATTGACTTGGTAGTTTGGTTTGCCCTGTTCCCATCATGCACTGGGACAGGAACAGACTAATTTGCATATAGCCAGGTTCTGAGCTGGGATGGTGCAGTGAGCTAAAAAACGGTGTTGGATCTAGCCCTGATCTCTTGACTGGGTGAGAGTATTCTGCTTAATTCAGAAACTCTGTCCATCACCACCCCTCTATGTTAAATATTTTGTCCACCCTAAGCGTGGAAGGGTATACTCAGATGTGAGTCCCTTGCTCATTGCACCATCAGGATTCAAGCAAGCCGGGCCGACGACGGCTGAAATGCCAGAAACCGGTCCCCGGAAGCTTGTTTCCTACCCAGTGTAAGAATTGGCTTGGTAGTTTGGTTTGCCCTGTTCCCATTATGCATTGGGACAGGAACAGACTAATTTGCATATAGCCAGGTTCTGAGCTGGGATGGTGCAGTGAGCTAAAAAACGGTGTTGGATCTAGCCCTAATCTCTTGACTGGGTGAGAGTATTCTGCTTAATTCAGAAACTCTGTCCATCACCACCCCTTGTTGTTAAATATTTTGTCCACCCTAAGCGTGGAAGGGTATACTCAGATGTGAGTCCCTTGCTCATTGCACCATCAGGATTCAAGCAAGCCGGGCCGACGACGGCTGAAATGCCAGAAACCGGTCCCTGGAAGCTTGTTTCCTTCCTAGTGTAAGAATTGGCTTGGTAGTTTGGTTTGCCCTGTTCCCATCATGCACTGGGACAGGAACAGACTAATTTGCATATAGCCAGGTTCTGAGCTGGGATGGTGCAGTGAGCTAAAAAACGGTGTTGGATCTAGCCCTGATCTCTTGACTGGGTGAGAGTATTCTGCTTAATTCAGAAACTCTGTCCATCACCACCCCTTGTTGTTAAATATTTTGTCCACCCTAAGCGTGGAAGGGTATACTCAGATGTGAGTCCCTTGCTCATTGCACCATCAGGATTCAAGCAAGCCGGGCCGACGACGGCTGAAATGCCAGAAACCGGTCCCCGGAAGCTTGTTTCCTTCCCAGTGTAAGAATTGGCTTGGTAGTTTGGTTTGCCCTGTTCCCATCATGCACTGGGACAGGAACAGACTAATTTGCATATAGCCAGGTTCTGAGCTGGGATGGTGCAGTGAGCTAAAAAACGGAGTTGGATCTAGCCCTGATCTCTTGACTGGGTGAGAGTATTCTGCTTAATTCAGAAACTCTGTCCATCACCACCCCTTAGTGTTATTTAATGGCAGCAAGTCTGGTTTGCACTGGTTAGAGCACACCCTTGCCTTGCACTTTACCACTATTTGACATTTTGCAAAAATGTTAAATTAGTAGATAACACAACGTGGCCATATAAGGTAAGTCAGCAGTATGCCAAAAAATTACCCATACTGGCTATATTTAGATGCACCTACGTAACAAGTGTTAACACTTACCAGCATGGAATTTGACATGCTATTCACTCGTTGGCTAATTTAGCAGAGTATTTATCTGTCACATCATATGCTTCGTAGTAATTTCCACTCTGCTTGATAGGAATACCAAATATTATGGATTACACATTGCTATAATATCTTGTATCTCCTACTATTCAATAGTTACCTTTTAGCCATTGACCATTTGAAATTAAAAAAATGTTTTTATTTGGCTTGGCCTATCAGTAGGTCTATCTACATTTGGTATTTTTAATGCACCCTCACAGACAGTTCTTGTGGAGGATACCTGTACGCTGCTGTAATATTTTGTTTAAAGAGTAAACACTTACTTTGATAAGATTTGAAACAGTTTTATGTTGGCCTGTTGACTACAGTATTTTTCCGCCAAGTCACACCCTTTTTTGTGTTTTCCAACATCTTCTTCTACAAGGACACCAAATATTGTGGCTCATTTATTTCTTTTGCTTATATCCCCTCCATTTCAAGCCTTACCTTTTAGTTATTACCGAACTGAAATGGATTTTTACTTGATAGAAGATTAGAGTATCTTTTAGCACTTTTGATACCATTCCACAAGCTTTCACTTCTGGTTCCATTAGGGATTACCAAATATAATGGCTCCCATGGCCTATACAATTTGGTGTCCTCTGTTTCTTGGGTTAAAACGTACTGTGTTGAAAACACAGTGCTTTTCTGACACATCACACCCTTGCTTATAATTTCCACTGTCTATTTCAACAGGGATACTGAACATTATGGAGCATGCAGTGATGATATATCTGCACTTTTAATTGCATAACAAAAGCATCCACATTTGGTTCCTCTGGGAGATACCAAATATAATGGGCAATAAGTGCTGTAATCTTTGCTATTCCGTATGTTATTAGAGTTAAAGCTTACTAGGACAACATTTGACATGTCCTTAAATTGGCAGGGTGAACGGTGTGTTTTCTGCCATATCGCAGCATTTTTTGTGTATTCCAGAATCTTTTTCTATGTGGACACCAAATATTACAGCTCATGTTTTGCTATATGTGTTATGTCCTACTTTTCAAGGTTTACCTTTTAGCAATTGACAAGTTGTAATTGCCTCTTATTTGAGAGCACATTACAGTACATTTTAGTACTTTTGAATGCATTTCACAAGCTTTCACATCAAGTTCATTTTGGGGATACCAAATGTAATCACCCATACAGACAATAATAGTTAGTATCCCGTAGGTTATTGGGGATAAAAAAATACCAGGCTTCAATTGGACATGGTCTTATGTTGGCTTGGTGACACAGTATTTCTTTGCAAAACTGGCACCCTTCCTTTAGTCTTCTGATATATCTTAGTATGGGGATACTGAATATTATGGCACATTCATTGATGAAATATATCGTATCTCCTTGGTCACCCTTTAACCATTGACCACTTGAAGTTGCCTTTTATTTGATTGCAGACTACAGTACCAATTCATACTTTTTACATCATTCCGTAAGATTTTACATCTGTATCCTTTAGGGGATACCAAATATAATGACCGTTACCATATATAATATTTGATATCTCCTGTGTTTCTGGGGTTGAAACTTACCAGTATTCACATTTTTTTCCAACTTGTTTACTTTATTCGGTTTCACTTGTTAGAAAACCATAAAAGTATTTACATATCAAAATTAATACATTTTTTCATAAAAACATGAGATTATTTCTAAAAGCACAGTAGATTAGGTACTGCATAAAAATAGCATTCAAAGATTTGGATTTTAAAAAGAATACTACAAAATATAAAATTCATCAATCTTCAGTTATAAGTTGGTTCTGTGACGAATACAACATTTTAAAAACCTAGCTATATTTAAAGCTAGAAAATCAGACTCCAGGAATTGGAGAACCATGAAGGCTGTGCAGCATTGGCGTAGCCCCACGCTTTTTAGAATTGGTGCTAGCCAACGCCTTCTAGGTTCGGTATAAAATTTACAAAAAAGAGTCAGATGTAGGAGGGACTGGGGGATATACCATCGCAGGGACATGGGGATAGCAGCTTTAACCAATCATTGACAGTTGGGAATGTGACTAGTCGATGGGAAATATTTAGTCTGAATCGGGTCAGCAAGTATCTATCATAAGTGCTTGAATTCCAGGTTAAATATTGCTGAATCTCCAATGAGATTTGAATCGACAGAGAGTGTTGAGTTGAGATTTTGTTTGCTTCAGGCGCTAAACGGAGATCCGCCAGGTGGTTTAAGCATTGTTTTTTAGCAAATTTCCATGGAATCTGTACCAGTTCTGCTGGATCTTGAAAGTATTTATCAAGCCTGAGATCGTAAAAAAGACGTCCTGACATATTGAAGCCAGCCAATCTTGGTAACATTTTCAAGTAAGAGACAGTCCATTACGGCAGTTTTCGTAAGGACTAACTCATTTGACGTCCAAAGAAGATGCCATAGAAGAATTGGCTGTAGCTTTATAATGTCGGTGATGTAAGGGAGGCCTAGTTCTAAGTAGCAACTAAATGTAGAGGTGCTCTGTGGGACAGCTAGGAGAAACCTTAAAAAGCTATTCTCCACCTTTTGGAGGGATTCCGTCTGTACATATCCCCACACCCCTGCCCCATAGCTGGCAGTACTAATGCATTTGGCCTGATATATACGGATCCTTTCCTCAGGGGGTCGTTTACCTAGTCTCTGGGTAAAATTTACTAGAGCCATAGTTGATTTTAAGAACAGCAGTTTTCTAGCCTCTGTAGCTCTTCTCCAGGTGCCTTTTTCATTGATTACAACTCAAAGATAGGGATAAGTAGGGGTGTTCTACACCTTAGTGTTATTTATATAAATGTCTCTCCCTTTACTTAGTTTTCGGCCTGAATTCATGACAAAGGTTTTCTTGATATTAATTTTTAGGTCTAAATTTGACATGAATGAGTTGTATTGGTTTACTGAGCGTTGAAGTTCAAGGGGAGTACGAGCTATAATCACCGCGTCATCCGCATAAACGAGAGCGGGGATCGGGTGATTTTTAATTAAGGGTAGGTCCTGGGACCCCTTCAACATGGCAACTTCCAGGCCATTTGTGTATAGAGGAAAAAGGAAGGGGGCCAGGACGTAGTCCTGTCTGACTCCCCGCTCAACCCTAAATGGTGCTGTTAATTCGCCCCCCAGGCCAAATCTAACTCTAGCTGTAGCACTAGAGTAGATTTCACAAAGGAAGTTGACTAGGAGAGGATCAAGACCCATTCTTGTTAAAATGTCTCAGAGCCTCGAGTGACTTACACAGTCAAACGCTGCTGTGAGATCTACTTAGGCCATGTGAAGTCTCCCACCCTTTGCTTCCACGTATTTGCCCCTAATTAAGGTCAAATTTAAAACCTGCTCTATGGACCCCAGACCCTCCCTAAATCCATACTGTATGTCAGATATGATCTTAGTTTCTCCCGTCCACTGCTGTAGGCGTTCTAAAATGATGCATCCCACAACTTTCCCTAGGGAGTTGAGCAACAAAATAGGACGGTAACAAGTTGGACTCAGACGATCGCCCTTTTTAAAAATTGGAACCAGAATGGATTCTGACCAAGAGTCTAGTAGTCCAACTTTGCCGGTTGCTTCCAATACCCTGAGAAGAATTGGGGCCCAAAGATCTGTTTTAAATTTATATAGGTCGACAGGGACCCCGTCGGGGCCTGGAGCCTTACCCCCTTTACTGGCATTTAGGGCTTGCTCGACTTCCGCTAAAGTGAAATCTAGATCGAGTAGGATAGTAGGGGACCTATTGCCATTGCTGCTCATCCCTGGATAACCCTGAGCTGCGGACAAACTTGGAGGTGCTCCAAATATTTGAGAGAAATGAGCTATCCAACATGCTTTGTCAATTGCGGCTTCAATTTTGCTCTAGGACCAGACAAAAATGGAGTGTTTATAACCTCCCAGAAAGCAGCACTATCATGTGTTGCACAGCTTTAATGCAATTCTGCCCAAAGTTCCTCTTTCAGGTCTGATTTCCTTTGTCTTAGGGCCTTATGATAAGTCTTCCTAAGTTGAGTTATCTGTACCCTGTCTCTTGGGGTATTAAGAGCATTTTTAAGGTTTGAATATGCTTTGGTACAGGTGGAATTAAACCATCCAGCTTTGTTTTTTCTTACCCCTTTGGGTTTGACATTTAGGGCTTCATTAACAGATTTGGTTATCACCATAAAGTTGTCAAGAATCTCCTGCTAAGAAAATGAATTGGCCAAACAGACACTTATTGCCATCATAGAGTTCTTTACAACCTTTTCGGTAATCTTTTCCGGGTCGACCCTGACCCACTTAAGGTTGTAACCATTTAATCTGTTCATGGCCAAACATTCGTCCCCATAGATACTCAACCGTTTATCCTCTCCTCATGCCAGCGGAAGAGAAAGGGTAATTGAGATAGGGAAATGGTCGCTAAATGCACAGCCATGAGTTTTACAATCCGATAAAAAGAATGAGGCCCTGCTTACCAAAAAAATGAAATCAATGCAGCTAGAGGCACCTCTACCATTAAATGTTGGAGTTAAGGGGACAGTGGGCGATATCAATTCATTTGCACTGACCAATTGTAGAATCAAAAACGTCTCGTTCAGGCAGACCCCAGTCTGAGAATGGATAAAATGATTCATTTTGTTATCTTGCTCATCTAGGAGGCCACATGTGATGTTATCATTACGTTCACATAGGGATATATTAAAGACACCACCTCAGATAATGATAGAATTTTTCCCTTGATGGTTATTGTTAAAATCTTAAGAGTAAATAACGGATTTCCTTCAAGATGGCAATTAGCTGGGGCTGTTGTAAATTATTATAGAAATTAACTAACTCTAAAAAATCCTGTTTGTTAATTTGTAATACGATTATCTGGTAGTTTTCCTCAATTTTTAAGGCGGTAACTTCCCTCACTTTTATTAGGTTAGAAATATAGACCACTGAGCCACCTGTTGCACGCCCTGATGGAGATGGCGTTGCCGGAGAAAAAAAGGTTTTATAACCATTTAGGTCAAGGGGTAAAACAGCCCACGTCTCTTGTAAGCAGAGAATGTCTTATGTCCTCGCGAAGGTGAGCCACTCACGTTGGTCAATCTTAGAGCGGAGATACGCAATATTCTAAAAGATGATACTAAGTGGGACCCCTCTCGTGGGACTTGCGGCAAGGAGAAAGGGGGTTGCCGGACGTCCTTGTTCCGTTGGGCAGGTTCTATCATTTAAAGTACCCATACCTGAGTCCAGGCCAATTATTATGGGCATGCTCTGTTGGTTAAATCCATTACAAGAATTCATTGTCATGGGTTCTTGCTCCTGTTCCAAAGGAGTCAAAGTGGAGTTGATGATAGGAGATACAGAGTTTTCTGCCTGATCTACTTCAGAAAAAGGAGTAAAAAGGAAACTTATTTGCTGCAAAATACACAAGATGATGGACGGAATGGCAAAACATTCACCCCCAGTCACAGATCTGGGTTTAATCCATTGTTATTTTGCTCACCAAGCCACCCAAGTTCAGACATGGCCATATGCAAATCAGTCATGACCCTGTGCCTCATGGGAACAGTCCAGACTGAACAGCCAAGCCATGTCTTTCTTGGACCGGAATCAAGCATCCTAGGACAGGTTTCTGGCTATCAGCCATCTTCAGCCAGGATAGCTTGACTCCAGTGGCTTAGTGAGCATGGGACCCACGTCTGGGCATACCCTTCCCACATAGGGTGAACAGCAAAATACACAAGATGATGGACGGAATGTTGCACAATGGCAAAACATTCACCCCAGTCACAGATCTGGGTTTAATCCACTTATTTGCTGACCCACTGTGTTTTCTTCATGTGAGCAGGAAATGGTCGCAAATACAGGAGTTGGTTGTCAATCCACTTCCTCTAGGAGTGATAGCAGCTCAAACATTTTAGAGGTTATAACCGAACCGTTACTGTCTCCTCTGGATTCTTGAACAGGTTTATAAAAGAAGCCCAGGGGGAGGGCTGTGATACTGATGTGTAAAGCAGGCGGTATCTCTTTTTGGTTTAACAGAAAGCGGACCAGTCGGGCGTCCTAAAATTTATGACTATGCAATCTCCCTGGAAAGACTTTGATGAGGAGCCTATCCACCCCACTCTGCGAGCCATCAAAATTTTATTTGTGTGCTGAGGGTTAAAACGCTTATATTTCGTCAGCCAGTCCACTACTTTATTACGAAGGGAGGGCCAAGATTCCGTCTGTGACTGTTTTAGTGCTGGGACACCCGTTAAAATTAGTACGTCAGGGCGCAGGTGATAAATGTAAATTATCTGTGCTGGGTTGGACCAGAGACTTGCTAAAATTGTCCCTTTTATCCTCCCCTTGAGTTCTCTTGTTCTCCACCCTGGCAGTCACCTTTAAAATGGGCTTCTCTGCTACGTGTCTTGGTACAATTTCAGGTTCAGGATCCCTTAAGGAACCACACATAACCTCTTGAGTGGATTGCCTATGACCGTCCTTTTCGGTAATAATAGATTCCTTATTAGTGTAGGTAGTTTTTACTAGTTGAACACTGATTGAGTATACAGTTTCTTTCAGTTGCTCAATCTTCATCTCTATGTGGCCAAATCTTTCCTCAAAGAGTGCACTCATCTGGGTCATCATAGCCCTAGTGTATGTTTCTAAAAGTCCTTCAACAAGGTCTTCAATAGGGGCCTTAGAGCCTTGTGAACCCTCTTTGGAGTTTGAGATGGGTACTTCTAACTGTGATTCAGGGTGATTGGGAATTGCCTCTGTTTGATTTGCTACAGAGGCAGTTCCTAAAGACCTAGTGCCTTGATGGTCTTTTTTCCTTCCATCCTTACCCCCCTTACCTCCCTTCTGTTTCGTGCTTGTTGTGTGCCCTTTCATTAATTTAGATTGTTTCCGAGTTTGGGGCCCTGTCCCTACGGATGTAATATTGTCAGTTTCCCTATCCTTTCTCATGTGGGATTGGGAGTGAGTGACCAGGGGGGAGTTACAGTTGTTTTGTATATTGTTGGTCTTTAAAGTTGTTGATCTGATTTTTTTTTCCTCTCTGGTCAGTGGGAACTGTGAGGGATCTAGTGAGAGCCTGTGCTCGGTTTGTTGGATCTCATGGATTCCGCTCTTACCAGGAAGGCATTTAAAGTGCCCACAGCGAATCTTTCGTTTTTCCATCGAACTTACTTCCAAATTACAAAGATCACAGTTAAATGTAGGCTACTTGGGCAAAATTTAGTTCAAACAAACTAAGTGTCTGTTTCTGCACAGGGAGGTGCGAAGCGCTAATGAGGGCAGCAGACGCCTATTGATGACGCTATCAGTGCGTGCCTCAGAGGGGCTTTTGTGATCTGTTGATTCCCGGCGTGGTTTCAACGATGGCCGTTTCCCTCACGGCGGTCCCGATCCAGGGGGGGGACTCGCACACAGCCCCTGCCCCAAGCAGCCAGGTGGACGACCAGCAGGTGGAGGAGGGTAAGTAGAAAAGCCGTTCCCCTCACGGCAGTAGGCAACAACCAAGTGCGCGTTCTGGGGTTAGAACTTACCAGTATTCAATTTGACATGGTCTTACGTTGGATGTGTGAGCACATTATTTCTATGTCAAATAGCACCCTTCCTTTTGCTTTCTAAAATCCATTACATTGGGGATACCTAATAATATGGATCACGCATTGCTGTAATATCGCGTATCCCCTACGTTTCATTGGTTACCCTTTAGCCATTGACCAATTGAAGTTGTCTTTTATTTGCTAACAGACTGCAGTATCTTTTCACATTTTATACATCATTCCACAAGATTGTACATCAAGTTCTCTATGGAGATATCATATATATTGGCTTATACAGTCTATAATATTTAGTATCCCCTGTGTTTCTTGGGTTAGAATGTACCAGTATTCAATTTGACATGGTCTTATGTTGGATGGATGAGCCCAGTATTTCTATGGCAAACAGCACCCTTCTGTTCGCTTTCCAGCATCCTTTGCAATGGGGATACCAAATAAAATGGCTCACGCATTGCTACAATATCTCATATTCACTACATTTCATGGGTTACCCATTAGCCATAGACCACTTGAAGTAGTCTTTTATTTGGTAGCAGACAACAGTATCTTTCCAACTTTAGACATCACTCCACAAGATTTTACATCCAGTTCTCATTGGGGATACAATATATAATGTCCTATACCAGCTATAATATCTGGTTTCCCCCTGTGTTTCTTGGGTTAGAACTTACCAGGATTCAGTTTGACATGGTCTTATGTTGGAGGGTGAGCACAGTATGTTTATGCTAATTATAACCCTTCCTTTTGGTTTCCAACATCGTTTACTACACGGATATCAAATATTATGGCCCACGCATTGCTGTAATATCTCACATCCCCTAACTTTCATAAGTTACCCTTTAGGCATTCACCAGTTGAAGTTGCCATTTATTTAATAGCAGACTACAGTATCTTTTCAGATTTTTGACATCATTCCATAAGATTTTACATCCGGTTCCCTTAAGGGATACCAAATATTTACTGTGTATAATATTTGGTATCCCCCTGGGTTTCTGGGGTTAGAACTTCCCAGTATTCAATTTGACATGGTCTTATGTTGGATGGAGGACCCAGTATTTCTATGGCAAAGAGCACCCTTCCTTTTGCTTTCCAACATTGTTTACAATGGGGATACCAAATATTATGCCTCGTGCATTCCTGTAATATCGCGTATCCCCTATTTTTCATGGGTTACCCCTTAGTCATTGACCACATGAAGTTGTCTTTTCTTTGATAGCAGACTATAGTATATTTTCACTTTTTTATTACATCATTCCACAAGATTTTACATCCTGTTCATTATGGGGATACCATATATAATGGCCTATACCAGCTACAATATCTGGTATCCCCTATGTTTCTTGTGTTAGAACTTGCCAGGATTCGATTTGGCATACTCCTATGTTAGATGGGTGCGCACAGTTTTTCTATGCCAAATAGTACACTTCCTTTTGCTGCTAACATCGTTTACAATGGGGACACCGAAAATTATGGCTCACGCATTGCCGCAATATCACATATCCCCACATTTTCAGGGGTTACCCATTAACCATTGGACACTTGAAGTTGCCTTTTATTTGAAAGCAGATTACATCATCATTTCAGATTTTTGACATCTTTCTACAAGACTTTACATCCGGTTCGTTTAGGGATACCAAATATAATGGCCTATACCAGCTATTATATCTGGTATCCCCTGTTTTCTAGGGTTAGAACTTACCAGTATTCAATTTGATCTTATGTTGGATGGATGAGCCCAGTATTTCTATGGCAAAGAGCACCCTTCCATTTGCTTTCCAACATGGTTTACAAAGGGGATTCTAAATATTATGGCTCACGCACTGTTGTAATATCTTGTATCCTCTACGTTTCATTGGTTTCTCTTTTAGCCATTGACCACTTAAAGTTGTCTTTTATTTGATAAGAGACTACAGTATCTTTTTGCATTTTTTATGTTATTCCACGAGGTTGTATGTGTGGTTCTCAATAGGGATACCATGTATAATGGCCTATACCAGCTATAACATTTGGTATCCCCTGTGTTTCTGGGGTTAGAACTTACCAGTATTCAGTTTGAAATGGTCTTTGGTGCTATGGGTGTTTCCCATTTTTTTACATCATTCCACAACTTTTTACATCCGGTTCCCTTTGGGGATACCATATATAATGGTCTATACCATCTATAATATCTGGTATCCCTTGTGTTTCTTGGGTTAGAACATGCCAGGATTTGATTTGGCATGGACTTATTTTACATAGGTGAGCACAGTATTTCTGTGCCAAATATGCCCTTCCTTTTGCTTTCCAACAGTGTTAACAATGGGGATACTCATTTCAGCGCTACCTCGTATCCCCTACTTTTCGTGCATTAACCATTAACCATTGGAGACTTGAAGTTGCCTTTTATTTGAAAGCAGACTACAGCATATTTTTAGATTTTTTACTTCATTCCACAAGATTTTACATCTGGTTCCTTTGGTGATACCATATATAATGGCCTATACTAGCTATAACATCTACTATACCTTATGTTTCTGGGGTTTGAACTTATCAGTATTCAATTTGACATGGTCCTATGTTGGATGGATGAGCCCAGTATTTCTATTGCAAAGAGCACCCTTCCTTTTGCTTTCCAACATTGTTTATAATGAATTTACCTAATATTATGGCTCACACACTGCTGTCATATCTCGTATCCCGTACGTTTCATTGGTTACCCTTTAGCCATTGACCACTTAAAGTTGTCTTTTCTTTGATAAGAGACTACAGTATCTTCTCACATTTTTTACGGTATTCCACAAGATTGTACGTCAGGTTCTCTATGGGGAGCCCATATATAATGGCCTATACGGCCTATTATATTTGGTATCCTCTGTGCTTCTGGGGTTAGAACTTACCAGTATTTAGTTTGACATGGTCTTATGTGCTATGGGTGAGCAAAGTATTTCTATGCCAAATAGCACCCTTTATTTTGCTTTCCAACATCGTTTACAATGGAGATACCAATATTATGGCTCATGCATTGCTTTAATATGTGGTATCCCCACTGTTTCATGGGTTCCCCTTTAGCCATTGACCAATTGAAGTTGTTTGTTTATTACATAGAAGACTAAAGTATATTTTCACATTTTTTACATTATTCCACAAGATTGTACGCCCGGTTATCTTAGGAGACACCATATATAATGAGCTATACCAGCTATAATATCTGGTATCCCTTGTCTTTCTTGGATTAGAATTTACCAGGACTCGATTTGGCATGGTCTTATGTTAGATGGTTGAGCACAGTATTTCTATGTCACATAGAACTCTTACTTTTGCTTTCCAACATCATTTACAGTGGGGATACCCAATATTATTACTCACGCATTGCTGTAATATGTGGTATCCCCTACGTTTCTTGGGTTCCCCTTTAGTTATTGACCATTTGAAGTTAACTTTTAGTTGATAGCAGACTACAGTATCTTTTCACACTTTGTACATTATTCCTCAAGATTGTACATCCGGTTCTCTTAGGGGATCCCATATATAATGACTATATAGGCTATAATATTTGGTATGCCCTGCGTTTCTTGTGTTGGAACTTACCAGGATTCGATTTGGCATGATCCTGTGTTAGATTGGTGATCATAGTATTTCTATGCCACATAAGACCCTTCCTTTTGCTTTCCAACATCGTTTACTATAGTGAAACATCGCCACTCGGTCTGGGGGCCAGACCAACTTGCCACGCTTGCCACACCAACCTTGCTGGGGCCCTGACGCTGTGTGTTCTTCCCCGCCGCCGTAGCCAGACACACCGCACGGCCGCTGTGGGGGAAGACTACAGCTCCCAGCATCCTCAGGGGCTAGAACCGCCCACTCCCGGTTGGAGCGCGCCCGGAGGTGCTTAAACAGCAGCTGCTCCTTCGGTGGAGCGGGAAACATCGCCACTCGGTCTGGGGGCCATACCAACTTGCCACGCTTGCCACACCAACCTTTCTGGGGCCCTGACGCTGTGTTTTCTTCCCCGCCGCCGTAGCCAGACACACCGCACGGCCGCTGTGGGGGAAGACTACAGCTCCCAGCATCCTCAGGGGCTAGAACCGCCCACTTCCGGTTGGAGCGCGCCCGGAGGCGCTTAAACAGCAGCTGCACCTTCCGCGTCGCGGAAGCGCGCGGGCGGCGCCGGGCGGAGCCCGGGCAGAGGGCGGGCCATCTGTGGCCGTCAGGGGCTGAAGGAGGCTGGGCTGGGCCACCCCCATAACATCTTCTGCTGATAATGGGTAAGCGCAAGAAAGTCACAAATATGGAGGAGGGTGGGAAGAACGCTAAGGTTCCAAGACACTCCAAATCTGCAGATGAGATTATTTTCGCAAGGAGGGTGCGTTGGATCGGTAAACAACCGGTTTTGCGAAGGAGGCACAACAGGTCCCACGCTGGTGCTGGCCAGAAATCCTGGCTCCACCCTGCCACCTCAATAACCTTGGAGCTAAAAACAAGCATTGAAAGCGTGATCTTGAGAAGGGAATCCCCCCTCTCACAGTTAGATACACTTTAGGGCGTGTAGACACATAGACTACACTACACAACCCCTATTTTAACCTACACATAATTTCATTGTCCTGAAGAAAGCCAGATTAGTATAAGGCACTGGCTGAAACATGTTGACAACTTAAGGACGTAGGAGGTCGTAACCCGCCTCTAACGTCCCACAGCCTTATTTTTAACCGCTGACGGAGGCCCTTTTAATAAAGTATCCTCACCCCAGGGACCATCCGCCAAGCCGTTTTAATTTCACATACCTTAACACCCCACACCGCACACACAGTGACATACCTGCTCCGCTGTAATCAGGCGTCGAAGCACACCCGGGACACGCTAGGTGTCACTGGGTGGGCCCGATGATGAAGCATGCCACCAACTAGGTTGGTGGGTGAGGGCTTTCTAAAGACACCCAACAGGTGCCACTGCCACTTGGCAAGACACTACTGAGTCGCTATGTAATTAACAGTAATCTATCATATTAATGTCAGATTAAACCCAATCTAGAGCTAGTCTCCTTTTGATATCCATACGGAAGACTACAGCTCCCAGCATCCTCAGGGGCTAGAACCGCCCACTTCCGGTTGGAGCGCGCCCGGAGGCGCTTAAACAGCAGCTGCACCTTCCGCGTCGCGGAAGCGCGCGGGCGGCGCCGGGCGGAGCCCGGGCAGAGGGCGGGCCATCTGTGGCCGTCAGGGGCTGAAGGAGGCTGGGCTGGGCCACCCCCATAACATCTTCTGCTGATAATGGGTAAGCGCAAGAAAGTCACAAATATGGAGGAGGGTGGGAAGAACGCTAAGGTTCCAAGACACTCCAAATCTGCAGATGAGATTATTTTCGCAAGGAGGGTGCGTTGGATCGGTAAACAACAGAAAATTACCAAAGGAGATTGTGTGGTCATTAATTTTAGCAGGGCTAACCTAGCGGATAGACTCTTCTGGGATGGCTCTGATATATCTTTAAAGGACCAATTGAGACCTGTCCCGCTGGGTTTATTTCACCCTCCCTTTGCCTGTACTACGCAACCTAGACGCCCTGGGAGCAGAATGTTGGGAGGGCGCCCACCTCTAGGAGAGGGCAGGCCTAGGGAAGGAGAGGGCAGGATTAATACACACACATCCTCACAATCCCTAAGGTGCCCAACTACCTCAGTAACCTGCCATCCCTGTGACCACCAGAATGCCCGGGAGGTCCCGGTGTTGGCCATGGAAAATCGTTTTGCCCCCCTGTCGGGTTTGGAGGATACAGACTGACTAGCAGCTAACTCCACCCGTGTAACAGAGGAGGTAGGGCATTTAATAAATGATGAAGTTGGGGTATGTAAGCTACTAAGCTGGAACGTGGCAGGAATTAACTCAAAACGTAACGACAAGGAGTGGATTAGATTTGTCTCTGGGCATAAGGTTATTGCCCTACAGGAAACATGGGACACCACCGCAAATTTTTGGTTGGACCGGTTTACCAGTTTCGCTAAAGCTGCTACCCCTAGCGGTGCTGGTAGAGCTAAGGGAGGTCTCCTTATTTTATTTTCCCTAGAACTTAAAGGATCTTTAAGAAAGATCAATAATGTCTCTCCCTATATTCTTATTGTTGAAAGGGAAATTAGCCCCACCAGGAGGACTATATACATTAATTTTTACAATTCCTGGAACAGGGACAACAGTGATAATAATATAGCAAGACTAGATGCTGTTTTAATGTCAGTCAGTCAGAATACATATTTCGATTCGGAGTACATACTATTGGGAGATTTTAATATTCACCCCTGCAAGCTAGTGTGTGGCTCAAGTAACAGGGAAGGGGGAGAACGTCTCAAAGGACCCCACTTCGAGCACACTACATCAGGTGAGGAGCTAGAAGATTTTCTGGCAAATTTTAACCTCTATGAACCGGACGGGGGCACAAGAATAGCTACCTTTACGGGTACCGACCCTGGAACAATCATTGACTACATTTTTGTATCACCAGGTATCTTAAACAGGGTCATCACCTACCGCACAGTCCCTTCCCAGTACAGTGACCACAATCCTGTTATTCTTGATGTAGCTTGGGGAGATTATATGGGGCCAATCCCGGGGCCAGTAAAATGAGTGCATCCCTTGCGCACATCTGACCAGGGTAGAAGACTTAAATGGGCCAAGGTGGTGCCCGAGAACTTTTATGCGGAAGTTTTCCCGAAAATCGAGGCCCAGGTGGCGGTGTGCCAAAACCCAAATGCCCAGGACTGTGAAATTATAGGGGCATTTGAGACTATATGTGGACTGGTCTCACAGGATCTTTAGGTAAAACCTAGGAAAGGAGTGTGTAACAAGCAGCGCTGGTTTGACGCTTCCTGCTCAAAAGCACATAGGTCCCTTATGGCAGCCTTGAAGAGGACACCTAGGATAAGGGATGACATTGTAATGTTGAGGAAGAATTATAAGCTAGTCGTCAAGACCAGACAAGATAACATCAAACGTGAAGCCTGGGAGAATCTCCTCTCCGTGGCCATTCTGAAGGATAGCAGGCAATTCTGGGAAATAATTAAACAGCCATTTTTCTCTGATTCAACTAATGATGTCATGGACTGTGTTATCTCGGATGACAAATGGCTGGCCCACTTTAAAAAGGTGTATGGAGACAATGAGGCGGCTGGTCACTTATGCCCCTTGTTGGCCCCGGATGCCGCTCCTATTTATTTTAATAGATTTGAGGTGGAGAAAGCTATTTTGGCCACTACCAAGAACAAGGCTCCTGGACCCGACGGGGTGCCGGCTGACTTTTTCATACATGCACCCAAGTTATAGGCAGGGGTATTGGCTAATGTCTTTACCGCCGTTAATGGCAACTCCATACCATCCACCTGGGCTATTTCCACAATCGTCCCCATTTTCAAGAAGGGCCAGCGGGACGATCCCGGGTGTTATAGGCCCATATCCCTCCTGGACTCTGCAGTCAAGATCCTAGGCAGAGTCCTTTTGGCCAAATTGAGGGACAGCGTAGAGTATTGCGGGGGGTTGGCCGACATTCAGTACGGGTTCAGAGAGAAGAAAGGAACGGTTGAGCAATGTTCCAACTTACACCTGCTGATTTCGAAATACACGGTGGCCAAGGAGGGGTCCCTATTCCTAGCGTTTATGGACCTCTCCTCTGCCTTCGATCTGGTGAACAGGTCTAAGCTATGGACCACCCTCCTGAAGATGGGGATAGATGAGGCATTAGTTAAGTTCATGGCCTCTCTACATCAAGAGCTTTTTGCTGCAGTACGGGTCACTAATGAGGGAAGGTGTACGTCCCGCTTTCAGTCCATGCTGGGGGTCAAGCAGGGCTGCATACTGGCCCCACTGCTTTTTACCATCTACATTAATGGCTTGGGCGCCTACCTGGAGGATGTTGAGGGCGATGTTCCGCGTGCAGGAGCAGTTAAGATCCCCGCGCTCTTGTACGCGGACGACGCGGTGCTGATAGCTCGCACTGGCGTCTGCCTGCAACGTCTCCTGGATGCTTTTGGCACATTTATGGACCATCTGGACCTAAAAATAAATACGAATAAATCCCACACCATGGTCGTGGGGCGCCAAAGTAGCAAGGGGAAATCTAAAATCGTTGAATGTAAGGGCGAGGTCGTCACCAGAGTCTCCACGTTCCCCTATCTGGGGGTTCTTTTTGATCAGAGGGGATCCAGGGGACCTCAGGTCAGGGCGAAGAGGTTGGCGGTGACCAGATCCTCAGCAGCCCTCATAGGATTTGCGGGCAGGCTGGGCGCTAGGCCAATGGAAGCCCTTCTGAAGATTTATAAAAGCAAATCAGTTGCCTTGGCCTCATATGGTTCACCCCTTTGGGGTTACGTAAACCTGGAACCAATCCAGAAGGCGGAAGATAGATTCATACGGACCCTCCTGTCTGTCCCGCAGTCCACACCGACCTTTCTATACATATGGAGGTGGGCTTAGATTTCATCACTGATGGGCTGAACATGGCACCCTTGATCTTTTGGCTAAAGACTTGGCTCAATAAAGAACTTCCCCTTAACTATAGGATCATGGCTGATGTCATGTCTTTGGATCACTTTAAAAGGGTGCCATGGTTGGCCTACTTGATGAAGTCGTTTTCAGACCTGGGACGACCAGAACTCTTTACATCCCCCCGGGACATCTAGAACCAGGACATTGACCTGATCAAGAAGCAATTCATGGGTAGGGCAAGAGCATGTCGCGAGAAAAAGGAACTAGCGAAACCGGCAGTGAGGAGACACTATCTGCTTGTAAACTCATTCCCACTAGCACCTTATCTTGGTTTAGTTACGATCCCATACCATAGGTTTCTCCTGACCAAGTTTACGTTTAATTTGTTACATTTTTATTTGGGCAATTTTAAAACGTGGGAAAAACCTGAATTAGCCCCCCCCCTGTTGTTGTGATCACTTTTCTGTCCAAGACACCATGCACTTTGTTATGTTTTGTGGGTTTTTTCTAAAGCCCAGGAAACAATATCTGTTCCCTGTCCTAAAGGAGGATGCTTCACACAAGTGAGACCAGCCCTGCTTTACCTACAATCACTGAACAACATACGCATCACATTCTGTATGGCTAATTTCTTGGTGGCAGCAGCCAGAACTAAAAAAACACATCAGAATAATGGGTCAATCTAAAACTGTGTTTAATCATTGCATTTGAACTTTGCACAACACTAAATGAACCTAATTTGCCTTTTTATTATCCCCATGTATGTATTGATTTGTATGATATTGTAAATAGTTTTTAGGTCTCGGCTACAAGCGAGCGAAGCTCGCTCTCGCCAGAGACCTATAATTATCGGCTCAGCTTCCGAGGAGGACGGCACCTGGCCGCGCGCATTTCTGCCGAAGGAGGCGATTTGCGCCGGCCACGCTCGCGCGAACGCGCTCGCAGTGGTCAGGTGCTGTCCTCCTGGAAAGCAGCCTCCCACAACTCAGAACGCTGCTCATGCTCACGCCTGCTCCCAGGGCACGCACTCTCTCATCTGTGCGACTTGGTAGAGCAGCTTGTAGTGTTCCTCCCTCTTCTCAAAAGTACACAGGTTGCAGTCTTCTCTTTATGCAGGATGGGCGGATCGCCCGACAAACGCTGGTTCTTTTATTTCACCCACACTCGCCTGCCTCCCGTTGATGTTAAAGCATTTCTGGTGCATCGAAGCATCGAGGGAGGGAAAGTGCTTAAGTTTATTTTCTATTCCTACAAGTACACGGTTATTGTAGCATCACCCAAACATAGATAGTACATGCTGCTTCTGCAACGAAAGGCATGACTCAGTTAACCTGCTCCTGCATTCAGTGGTAAGAAGAGAGGAGTTGGCCTAACGGCTAGGGCGCTCGACCTCGGACCTGCGGAACACGGTTCGAGTCTTGGGAATTTCGCGAAAACCTCCTGTGATTCTGGACAAATCCCCGTGCCTCACAAAATGAATGTGTGTCCTTGTGTAACGTAATTGGTGCTATGTAAAGCACTCTGAATGTATTAAAACTCTATTTACATGTGAAAATAATGTGCTTTCTTTTGATACTCCATTGTAGTAACCCCACTGGTCTTTTTCTCACTTTTGGGGCTACACTAGATAGTGCGTCCACTTCTCCTTGAGGATTCCTCCTTTTTGCATTTCAGCGGAACATAAGTTCATTTTATCTCGGAGACAGACGTGGGTGGTGCCTGTCTTCCGCATGTGCGTGTTCTCGCCGATCAGGTCTGTGTGGTTAATGTTGTGCAAGCCACTCATATTATGTGTACCTGCGTGGGTGTTCTGTGAGGCTGGTTTTATTTTACCACTTCAAAGCACGGGCCGTTTCCACCATTAGGCCAGACTAGGCGGTCGCCTAGGGCGGCAGAAGGGAGAGGGCGACAAAAACAAGAGTTTGGGAATTCTGCACATTTGCACTCGCTCACTGTGACAGTATCAAAGCGGTGCCAGGACTCTGCGTCCCAAACCTCGGCTCCCAGACGGGGACAGGAAATCTGCAGCTGTGGCGCACAACATGCCCTTGAGAGGCACTGGGTGCTGAGGGCAGACCTGGACACAGGAAATTGGGTGGGCCGGGCATACTGGAGGGCCACCCTGTGCAGGAGGAGACAGGCGGTGGCGCTCTGTGCTCAGCTTGAGACCCCAGGCCCACAGCCCCGCCCCAACCTCTGGGCCGCCATGGCGGAGGCACCGCTGTGCCACACCTGGGTGCTTCTGGTGCTGGCCGTGTCCTGCGTGTCCATCAGCCTGGCGTCCAACAACGAATGCTACAACACCTTTGATTAAAACGGCTGGAATGCCAGGGTGAGGTATAGTGCCTGAGACTCAACTTTTGGCCTGGGAGCCTTTCACAGGATTGGAAATGAAAGCCTGTGTCAGACTCGTCAAGGGCCTTGAGTGCACAATTCCAGGAAGCAGCATTGGCTGGGCTGATGAGAGTTGTACACACCATGCCGACATCACTCCCACCCCGTACCTGCGCATGGCATATTAAAGGCACACAGTCAACCTTTCTTCTCTTGCTGTGTGTACTCGACCTTCCGATCCAGACTGGAAGGAACAGCTAGAAAATATGCTCATATACCACAGGAAGAAAAAAATTCGGTCTGCTTTTGTCATTCACTCCATGTTGGAGTGAGAGTATGTCCAATTTGAGGGGATGTATTAGTTTCCTTTTCAAATGATAATCCACAACCCAAAATAAGTGACTTCCAAACCCAAGGAGTGGGTTTATTCCATGAATCTTGATAAATCCAAGGATAGATCTATTTCAAAGTAGCGAGGGCAGTGTATCACGCCCAAGTGAATCCAGTACAAACACGCGATGCCGGCATTGGACATACTCTCACTCCAACATGGAGTGAATGACAAAAGCAGACCGAATTCGTATCTTGTGATTGACTGGATTCATTAGTATACATATTGGGAATATCCTTTCTTCCCATTTCAATTGGATGCAACAAGATAATCTGTGGACTTTAGTCACTAGAAGAAAAATTACTACAAGCCTTGAAAAAGCCCTGTGGGCGAAACGCGCGTCGGCTGTTTTCTTCCTGTGGTATATGAGAATAAACAAACTTCGATTCAAGGAGACCTGTTTGGACTATTCTATCATTACCTCCTGAGACTATATTTTTCTTTCTTGGACTGAATCACATAGGGCACTGAGATTACCAAGACTGTGTCAAATAACACGGACACTACCGCTTTCAGAAATAATGAGAAGGGTGTGCTGAGATATTCTTTTTTTTGTATGTATGACCCAAGTTCTTTTTGATCTTGGGAGCAAACGACACCTTGGTGGGTAGGTGTCATATATCTTCAGCACCCTCGCCGCAGTTGCAATTGCTTAATGACCTACTATCACCATTATATTTGGCGTAACAATCTAAGATGTGCGGCTCAATCTAAGCAAAACCCATTCAATATTGTTGCAACTTAAATAAAAGTTATTGTAAGTTATAATGGCAATAGCATAAACTTTTGTAAATAACTTTTGTGAAGATTATGTTCAGTGTATTTTATTGTGACTGAAATCCAATAACAGAAGTGAAATATTAACATTTTTTTGTGACATTTGTAATAAAGCTTGAAACATTGAGAGAACATATTTGAACCAGTTGTTGTTGAATGGTTGCACAGATGCTGTGGTGGCGCTGGGTGATGCTGTGGTGGCGCTGAGTGATGCTGTGGTGGCGACGAATGATGCTGTGGTGTCGACGAGTGATGCTGTGGTGTCGACGAGTGATGCTGTGGTGGCGACGAGTGATGCTGCGGTGGCGACGAGTGATGCTGTGGTGACGAGTGATACTGTGGTAGCGACGAGTGATGCTGTGGTAGTGCATAGTGATGTTGTGGTGCCCCTGAGTGATGCTGTGGTGGTGCTGAGTGATGCTGTGGTGATGCGATAGACACATAAATTAAAATATTGTCATTTACAATGCCAATAGCTCTAAGTTTGGCAAAGGCGAGACAGTTGCATTGTAAATGCTTGTTATATCGTATGAAATGTTCTTATCTCTTTGTATGATTTTTAACTAAATCGAATAAAGATATTTTGACTGACTGGATACTAACTATTATGGCTCACGCATTGCTGTAATATCTCTTATCCCTTATGTTTCATGAGTTGCGCTTCAGCCATTGACCACTTGATGTTGTCTTTTACTTGATAGCAAACTACAGTATCTTTTCAGATTTTTTACATAATTCCACAAGATTTTAAATCCAGTTCCCTTAGGGGATACTAAATATTATGGATCACCCATTGCTGTGATATCTGGTATCCCCTATGTTTCATGGCTTACCCTTTAGCCATTGATCACTTGAAGTTGCCTTTTGTTTGACAGCAGACTACAGTAACCTTTCACATTTTTTACATCATTCCACCAGATTTTCCAACCGGTTCCCCTAACCCCTCCCATGCTCATGACGAGCTGAGCTCGTCATGAGCCACGGTTGCCGTGTGCTCATGACGAGCTGAGCTCGTCATAACTGCTCCAATGCTCGCACGTGGGGCTAATTTCCCCGCTGTGTTGAGCGTTCCATTAAAACGGGTGTGGCCGTGACAAGCTGAGCTCGTCATGAGCACACAGCCACCATGGCTCATGACGAGCTGAGCTCGCCAAGAGCACCGGGGCGCTGTGCGAGCCTCCCCCGCCCCCCAGAACTGCAGGGGAATTACCCCCACGGCCAAGGGGTTAAGGGATACAAAATATAATGGCCTATACCAGCTATAATATGTGGTATCCCCCGTGTTTCTTGGGTGAGAACTTTACAGGATTCAATTAGACATGGTCTTAAGTTGGTTGGGTGAGCACAGTGCTTCTATGCCAAATAGCGACCTTCCTTTCGCTTACCAACATCTTTTACTATGGGAATACCAAATATTATGGCTCACACACTGCTGTGAGATCATGTATCTCCTTCGTTTTATGGGTTAGCCTTTAGCCATTGACCAATTGAAGTTGTCTTTCGTTTGATAGCAGATTACAATATCTTTTCACATTTCTTACATCATTCCACAAGATTGTATGTCCAGTTCCCTTCGGGGACACCATATATAGTGGTCTGTACCGGCTATAATATTTGGTATCCCCTATGTTTCTTGGGTTGAAACTTAACAGTATTAAATTTAACATAGTCTTATGTTGGATGGATGAGCACAGTATTCCCATGGCAAATAGTGTGCTTCCCTTTGCTTTCCAACATCGCTTACAATGGGGATACCGAATATTATGGTTCACGCATTGCTGTAATATCTTGTATCCCCTACATTTCATGGGTTACCCTATAGCCATTGACCACTTGAAGTTGTGTTTTACTTGATAGCAGACTACAGTATTTTTTCAATTTTTTTACATCATTCCTCAAGATTTCATATCTAGTTCCCATTGGGGATCCCATATATAATGGCCTATACCGGCTATAATATTTGGTATCCCCTGTGTTTCCTGGGTTAGAACTTACCAGCATTCAATTTGACATGATCTTATGTTGGATGGATGAGCACAGCATTTCTATGGCAAATAGTACCCTTACCTTTGCTTTCCAACATCGTTTACAATGGGGATACCATATATTATGGCTCACGCATTGCTTTAATATGTGGTATCCCCACCGTTTCATGAGCTCCCCTGTAGCCATTGACCATTTGAAGTTGTTTTTTATTAGATAGAAGACTACAGTATCTGTTGACATTTTTTACATTATTCCACAAGATTGTACGTCCGGTTCTCTTAGGGGATACCATACATAATGACCTTACCAGCTATAATATCTGGTATTCCTTGTCTTTCTTGGATTAGAATTTACCAGGACTCGATTTGGCATGGTCTTATGTTAGATGGGTGAGCATAGTATTTCTATGCGAACTAGCACCCTTACCTTTGCTTTCCAACATCATTTATAATGGGGATACCAAATATTATGACTCACACATTGCTGTAATATGTGGTATCCCCTACGTTTTATGGGTTCCCCTTTAGCCATTGGCCATTTGAAGTTGTGTTTTACTTGATAGCAGACTACAGTAGCTTTTCAATTTTTTTTACATCATTCCTCAAGATTTTACATCTAGTTCCCATTGGGGATCCCATATATAATGGCCTATACCGGCTATAATATTTGGTATCCCCTGTGTTTCTGGGGTTAGAACTTACGAGTATTCAATTTGACATGATCTTATATTGGATGGATGAGCACAGCATTTCTCTGGCAAATAGTACCCTTACTTTTGCTTTCCAACATCGTTTATGTAGTAAGTAGGTCCACGAGAAGTACAGTTTCAAGTTGGGTTTATTGAGGATTAAGAACAGCTTAACATCCACAGCAGGGAACAGCTAGCATAACAAACTTCTCCCTTCAGAAACTCCTATCTTCCTTATCACATTCTAACATGACCTCACAGGTTCTAAGAACCACAGACATGACATAAGCATAGAATACCACACACCTCCCCCCTTAAACAAAAAAAAAACAAAAGAACAAAGGAACACCCACAATAAAAAAACAAAAAAAACACTAAAAACGAACAAAATCCTTGAATTTCAAAGGAACAAGTTTCACACGAGAACTAGAACGTGAAGTACTTGAATCATGAAAACAATTAGTGGAAACATCAGTAGAAGCACTGTCATGAAGGGGAAAACTAGAAGGATCATCATTGGAGATGCTTTCATGAACAGAATTATCAGAAGGGCTAACATTGGTGGCAATGTCATGACAGGAAGCTTCAGTCAGAGGAGAAAGATTATCAAAACCTTCATGAGTACCAGAAAAGCCAGAAACATCATTCGCAACATGTGGATGCCCAGGAAGCTCCAGATTGGAATGTTGGAGGGTAGACTGAGAAGAATCAGATTTGCATAGGGAAATACGACGAAAATTCCAAATTTGACCACCCTCAACTCTCACAGCTTTGCTAAAAACCTCAGTCACAACAACAGGATTAGAAAATCTAGAAACACCTTTGCGAACAAAACCACCAAATTTCACACGCACAAAATCACCAACACGTAACTTAGGAGAGTTGGTTTTCAGGGGAAAATTCTGAGAAATTTTCGCTTGGTATTTGCTAACACGATCCCTAACACCTTTAAGGTCCAGGTCTAAGTAATCACTATCCTTGGCCTTCAACCACCAAGGCATGAGCTTGGAGCCAGGTTTCCTACAACGCAACATCTCAAAAGGAGATAACCCAGTCACAGTGTTAGGGGACATGCGGTAAGTGAAAAGGGTAGCTTGCAAAGCTTCTCTCCATTTCATACCACTGCGTAAAGCCAACTGACAAGACTCCTTAATGACTCTGTTAAAACGTTCAACTTGACCGTTTGCTTGAGGAAAATAATTGGAAACTCTCTTGTGAGTAATACCACAGCTGGAAAGAAAAGAAGTAAAAGCAACGCTGACAAACTGAGGACCATTATCGGAAATAATTTCTTCAGGCAAACCTTCTCTGCAGAAAACCTCATTCAATAATTCGATAATGACATCTGAATTGACTTTCTCAACAATCTTCAATTCAGGCCACTTAGAAAAGTAGTCGACCAAAACAATAGCAAACATATCTTTTCCAGACTGATAATTAAAAGGACCAATAATGTCAATACCTAACTTACGCCAAAGACTTCGGGCAAATTCAATGGCGGAAAACCCACCAGCAGAAACAGGCTTAACAGTTTTATCGCTCAACGAACAAGGTGAACAGTTCCTAACCCACCTGTCAATCATAGCATCCATACTAGGCCACCAGTAAAATTCCCTAATCCTTCTTTTCGTAGTGGACATCCCCATATGCCCTTCATGAGCAAAATTGCAACTGGACTCACGGATATCCCTGGGAGGGACAGTTTTATCAGATCTAAACACCATGCCAAGGTTTTCCATCAACTCATTCCTAACTTTAAAGAAAGAGGCCAAATCACCACATAACTTCCTCTCTTCAGGCCAACCATCCCGTAAAAAGGCTCTCACCTTTAACAGTACATCATCAAGATGCATAGCTTATGCCCATAAGGCTTCAGAAATCAAATTGGAACGATCATTACCAGAAATAATGTTGACGTCACAAAGAGAAAAAGCAACATCACATTCCTCCTGGTGCGCAACATTAGAACTATCACAAACAGGAAATCGTGACATGAAATCTGCATGAACATTTAGACGTCCAGGAACATAAACAACTTCACAACGATACTCTTGCAATTTTGCAGCAAGTCTCGCTAAGCGAGCAGTAAGAATCCTACCCCCTCCTGCTGATAGCATACTGACAAGGGGTTTATGATCTGTCCTCAAAGAAAATTTAGTGCCCCAAAGAAATTGGCGGAAATGCTGGACCGCCCAAGTGCAGGCAAGTAACTCCTTCTCTATCGTGGAGTAATTAAACTCAGCACCACACAGAGTCCTAGAGGCATAAGAGACAACATATTCTCCAAATGTATCTTTTTGCATCAAAACTGCACCAAGGCCAACATTACTAGCGTCCACACACACAATAGACTCTTTGGTAACAGAAAATGGTTTTAGGAAAGGAGCCTCAACAATTTTACTTTTGAGAGTGTCAAAAGAAACTTGTTGATCGTTACTCCAAACAAATTTTGCCTGTTTTTTAAGTAAAGAACGCAAAGGATGAACAATCGTTGAATAATTCTGAACAAATTTCCCATAAAATTCAGTGAGACCAAGAAAGGATAATAACTGCTCTTTGGAAGTGGGGACAGGAGCGGAGGTGATACTCTTGACGTGGTTGATTTTGGGTTTGATACCATCACTAGAAATTTCATGACCCAAATACTCAACTTTAGATTGTCGAAATTTACATTTTGAGAACTTCAAAGTGAGACCTTTCTCTTGCACACTGCTTAAAACAGAATGAAGATTACAATCATGCTCATGAAAATCTTTGCCAAAAATTAAGATATCATCTTGAAATGCTATTGCACCACAACAATTCTCTAACAACTCCTTCATCAAGCGTTGGAAAACAGAGGCGGCACTAGCCAACCCAAAAGGCATTCTCAAATATTGAAACATACCTTCTGGGGTAACGAATGCAGTCAATTTTTTAGAATCTTCATGCAATTCCACCTGGTGGTATGCGCTGGCCAAATCAATTGTGGAAAATACGGTATAGAGACAAAATATCGACTCCAAAATATCGACTGGACATAATATCGAGTTTTAAATATAGACTGGACAAAATATCGACTGGACATAATATCGACTACAAAAATATCGTTTTTAAGGTAAGTGAAGTAATATCGACTGTATAAAATATAGATAGCAAAAATATCGATTTTTTAATAATATATAATATTTTATAGTGTATTTTTATGTAATAATATGTGTGAATAGTGTGTATTAATGTTATAAAATATTTTATTACATGAATTTTGTTTTTATAATAATAGCGTAATGTAATTCTGTAGCGGGTTGTGGGTTTATAGGGGAATAGGGTGGGAAGTAATTTAATAATAATTAATTAATTAATATATGTTTGTTAATATTTTTAATTAATAATTAATTGATAATTAATTAATATTAATTAGTTAATTAATTAATATAATTTTGAATATATTTTGTATTAGTAAATAATTGTTAATTAATTAATTGTAATTAGTTAATTACATTAATTAGAGTACATTTTTAATATATATAATTTTGTGTTATTTTTAAGTAATTAATTTTGAAAAAATAATATTAATTATTAAAATAATTACAGCTAATGTTCTAATATATTTACTTTATTGTTATTGTTAATTAATAATTAATTGGTAATTAAATAATATTGATACATTTTGGGTAAAGGAGCATTTTTAGGGTTCAGGGTCAGTTTTCAGTTCATGGGTAAAGGGGTATTTTTAGGGTTCAGGGTCAGTTTTCAGTTCATGGGTAAAGGGGTATTTTTAGGGTTCAGGGTCAGTTTTCAGTTCATGGGTAAAGGGGTATTTTTAGGGTTCAGGGTCAGTTTTCAGTTCATGGGTAAAGGGGTATTTTTAGGGTTCAGGGTCAGTTTTCAGTTTTTGGGTAAAGGGGCATTTTTAGGGTTCAGGGTCAGTTTTCAGTTTTTGGGTAAAGGGGTATTTTTAGGGTTCAGGGTCAGTTTTGGGTTTTTGGGTAAAGGGGTATTTTTAGGGTTCAGGGTCAGTTTTGGGTTTTTGGGTAAAGGGGTATTTTTAGGGTTCAGGGTCAACAAATAAGATTTAAAAAAATTATTTTTATTATTTTCATTTATTATTTAATTATTATAATTTAATTTAAGTCGTTTTAAGTATATTTTAGTAATTAAAATTTAATATTAATTTAATTTAACACTGTTTTTAATAAAGTCGATATTTTTTACATCTATATTTTTGTTAACGATATTTTGTACTCGATATTTTTGTACTTACCTGTTTGTAGATACAAACTCGATATTTTGACTGTCGATATTTTGTCCACGATATTTTGGCAAGTCGATATTTTGTCCCTCGATATTATTTCAGTGATCCTGTCTAACAGAGACAGCATCCTCATTCAGGATTATCTTGTGTTTAAAATTAGAATATTTTCCGAGAGTATCTTTAAACACATCAGGAAAATTCACCTTGAGATTGTTAACAAACGCAGAATTCTCAGCAATTTTACAAGAATTAATTTCAGACAAAGAATGTACATTCAAGTCTGTGAAACAGACAGGAGGATTGGAATTGGGATCAAGAGTAATCCCCAAATCACGTTGATGTGGCCACCCCAGGATAGCTACTCCTTTAGTAGCCACATACACCTTTCCCCTGGTGACTCTATCCTTGACTTGGATCGCTGCCCAAAAGAAGCCCTCAAGGTTTATCTTTTTCCCAGTGTAACCTCCAGGTTGAATATCAGGAATTAACAGTTCCCTGTCTTTCCACAAATCATTGAACAAATTCAAACCAATGATAGTATACCATGAACAGGAATCTATCATTAATTCAATTGAAAGGTTGTCAATTAAAATAGGCCAAGAGGGAAATTGTTTATGTTCAATCTCATCAACAGACAGTATACAATTAAAACTATTGAGAACTTCTTCTTCTTCTTGTGAAATGTAGTTAACTGTTTGAAGAGAACGACAAACATTACCAAAATGTCCTTTTCTCTTGCATTTTACACAAACTCTATCCCAAGCAGGACATCCTCTGTAATTGCCAAGATGGTTAGGACTTCCACACCGATAACATGAAATATTTCTTTTGGGATAAAATTTGTTATCAGGAAGGTTCTTATTATCTACAAACTTCTTATCATTGTCTTTTTTGAAAACACCTTTAGAATTAGAGGACATTTGGTTTTTAATTAAAGAAACTTCAGTTTCAATAATCTGAGGTTTAGATGCAGATGTAGTACCTCGGATCTCAGATACAAATAATTCAGACTGCTCAATTCCCTTGGCAATATTAATTACTGCACTAAGGGAAGATTCAGTACCTAACCAAAGTCTCTCTTGGATTTTTTTGCTCTTAGTGCGCATCATAATCTGGTCTCTGAGAACTTGTTCATAAGAAATTGTTTCAAAAGCGCAATAAGAAGCTAATTAACGTAAAGCGGAAACATAATCCTCAATGGATTCATCTTGTTTCTGTACACGAGAATAAAACTTGAACCTCTCCATGACTGTGTTGATTTTCCTACCGAAACGAATTTTCATCTGTCTGGTAGCTTTTTCAAAAACATCAATATCTCCAGCGTTGTCAATGGGAGGAAGATTGTCAAATTCTTTAATACCAGCGCCCCCTAAACAATGTCTTAAAAGGGCTAATTTACGTTTGGCAGAACAACCATCTTTTTCAAGAACATCAACGTAAGCCAAAAACATAGGAAACCACAAATCCCATTCAATGTTAGGATCTCCAGCAGACTGCAAAAAATGAGGAGGAGCAGCAATATTTGACATTTTACAAAGAGAAGGTGAAGTCTTTCACGTAATTTAAGTCTTGTATTGAAGTAATGGAGAGAGAAATACCTTGTGATAAATGACAGGTGAAACGCCAGTGAAATAATGATGAAAATCGGCTTCATACGCGAAGAAAACTACGAGTGAAAAAAAATCAAAGATGGAGGCAGGCAAATGACGTCACCGTGTCAGACAAGGTGAAGGGTGATTCCCATAATGCCTTGCGATTACACAGAATGCTTCGCGAAGTCCCACGAAGGCAGGAGACACGTCGGTGAGACGCGCGAGGAGAGAACACAGGGATCTGTTCAAACAGCGCGCTCACCAACGGCAATGAAGAAGATTCAAAACAAGGTAAATAAAAAAAAAATTACCGATCCGATGAAAGTCGCAGATCAGATCTTGGTGAAGATAGTATGAATGTCGCCGATGAGATGATCTTGATGAAGGTAGTAACAGAACTAGAGTAAACTCCAGTTGAAGTAAAAGTTAAACACGAAGTGAACGTTGTTCTTAAAATCCTTATAATCAGGGACTCCCGATCATCGCCAAGAAATGTGTAGTAAGTAGGTCCACGAGAAGTACAGTTTCAAGTTGGGTTTATTCAGGATTAATAACAGCTTAACATCCACAGCAGGGAACAGCTAGCATAACGAACTTCTCCCTTCAGAAACTCCTATCTTCCTTAACACATTCTAACATGACCTCACAGGTTCTAAGAACCACAGACATGACATAAGCATAGAATACCACAGTTTACAATGGGGATACCAAATATTATGGTTCACCCATTGCTTTAATATGTGGTATCCCCACCGTTTCATGAGTTCCCCTGTAGCCATTGACCATTTGAAGTTGTTTTTTATTAGATAGAAGACTACAGTATCTTTTGACATTTTTTACATTATTCCACAAGATTGTACGTTCGGTTCTCTTAGGGGATACCATATATAATGACCTATACCGGCTATAATATCTGGTATCCCTTGTCTTTCTTGGATTCGAATTTAACAGGACTCGATTTGGCATGGTCTTATGTTAGATGGGTGAGCATAGTATTTCTATGCCAAATAGCACCCTTACTTTTGCTTTCCAACATCATTTGCAATGGGGATACCAAATATTATGACTCACGCATTGCTGTAATATGTGGTATCCTCTACGTTTCATGGGTTCCCCTTTAACCATTGACCATTTGAAGTTGACTTTTAGTTGATAGCAGACAACAGTATCTTTTCACATTTTGTATATTATCCCACACGATTGTACATCCGGTTCACCTAGGGGATCCCATATATAATGACTATATAGGCTATAATATTTGGTATGCCCTGTGTTTCTTGTGTTGGAACTTACCAGAATTCGATTTGGCATGGTCTTGTGTTAGATGGGTGAGCAAAGTATTTCTATGCCAAATAAGACCCTTCCTTTTGCTTTCCAACATTGTTTACTATGGGGATACTATCTATTATGGCTAACACATTGCTGTAATATCTCTTATCCCTTAGGTTTCATGAGTTGCGCTTCAGCCATTGAAGTTATCTTTTACTTGATAGAAAACTACTGTATCTTTTCAGATTTTTTACATCATTCAACAAGATTTTACATCCAGTTCCCTTAGGGGATACTACATATTATGGCTCACCCAATGCTGTGATATCTGGTATCCCCTATGTTTCATGGGTTACCCTTTAGCCATTGACCACTTGAAGTTGCCTTTTGTTTGATAGCAGACTAAAGTAACCGTTCACATTTTTTACATCAATCCACCAGATTTTCCATCCAGTTCCCTTAAGGGATACCAAATATAATGGCCTATACCAGCTATAATATGTGGTATCCCCTTTGTTTCTTGGGTGAGAACTTACCAGGATTTAATTAGACATGGTCTTAAGTTGGATGGGTGAGCATAGTACTTCTATGCCAAATAGCGACCTTCCTTTCGCTTACCAACATCGTTTACTATTGGAATACCAAATATTATGGCTCCCGCACTGCTGTCATATTGTGTATCTCCTTCGTTTTATGGGTTAGCCTTTAGCCATTGACCACTTGAAGTTGTCTTTCATTTGATAACAGATTACAATATCTTTTCACATTTCTTACCTCATTCCACAAGATTGTATGTCCAGGGGATGCCATATATAGTAGTCTATACCTGCTATAATATTTGGTATCCTCTGTGTTTCTTGGGTTAAAACTTACCAGTGTTCAATTTAACATAGTCTAATGTTGGATGGATGAGCACAGTATTCCCATGGCAAAAAGTACGCTTCCCTTTGCTTTCCAACATGGATTACAATGGGGATACCAAATATTATGGCTCACGCATTGCTGTAATATCTTGTATCCCTACGTTTCATGGGTTACCCTGTAGCCATTGACCACTGGAAGTTGCATTTTACTTGATAGCAGACTACAGTAACTTATACATTTTTTTACATCATTCCTCAAGATTTTACATCTATTTCCCATTGGGGATACCATATATAATGGCCTACACGGGCTATAATATCTGGTGTCCCCTGTGTTTCTGGGGTTACACATTGCTGTGATGTATTGTACCCATACGTTTCATTGGTTACCCTTTATCCGTTGACCACTTGAAGTTGCCTTTAATTTGAAAGCAGACTACTGTAACTTTTCACATTTTTTACATCATTCAATGAGATTTTACGTCTGGTTCCTTTAAGGGATACCAAATATAGTGGCCTAAACTGTCTATAATATCTGGTATACCCAGGGGTTTCTTGGTTTAGAATTTACCAGGATTCAATTACACTTGGTCTTATGTTTGATGGGTGAGCACAGTATTTCTATGCTGATTATAACCCTTCCTTTTGCTTTCCAACATCATTTACTATGAGAATACCAAATATTACGGCTCATGCATTGTTGTAATATCTTGTCTCCCCTACGTTTTATGGGGTACCCTTTAGCCATTGGTCACCTACAGTATCTTTTCAATTTTTGTCATCATTCCACAAGATTGTGCGTCTGGTTCCCTTAGGGGATGCCATATATAATGGCCCATACCGCCTATAATATTTGGTATTCACAGTTTTTCTTGGGTTAGAAATTACCAGGATTCAATTTGACATAGTCTTATGTTGGTTTAGTCATCACAGTACTTCTGTGCCAAATAGTATCCTTCCTTTTGCTTTCCAACATCGTTTACTATGGGGATACCAAATATTATGGCTCTCGCATTGATGTAATATCTCGTATCCCCCACATTTCATGGGTTTACCCTTTAGCCATTGGCCTCTTGAAGTTGTCTTTAGTTTGATAGCAGACTACAGTAACTTTTCACATTTTTCACATCATTCCACAAGATTGTACGTCCGGTTCCCTTTGGGGATAGTAAATATTATGGCTCATGCATTGCTGTAATATTTGTATCCCCTACGTTTCATGGGTTACCCTTCAGAGATTGGCCCCTTGAAGTCGCCTTTTACTTGATAGCAGACTACATTAACTTTTCAAATATTTTACATTATTCCACAATATTGTACGTCCGGTTCCGTTAGGGGATACCATATATTGTTGCCTATACCAGCTATAATATCTGGTATCCCTTGTGTTTCTGGGGTTAGAACTTACCAGTATTCAAATTGAGATGGGCTTGTGTTGGATGGGTGAGCACAGTGTTTCTTTGCTGAATATAACCCTTCCTTTTGCTTTCAATCATCGTTTAATATGGGGATACCAAATGTTATGGCTCACGCATTGCTGTAATATCTCGTATCTCCTACGTTCCATGGGTTACCCTTTAGCCATTGACCACTTGAAGTTACCTTCTACTTCGTAGCAGACTACAGAACCCTTTCAAACTTTTTCATCACTCCACAAGATTGTACCTGCAGTTCCCTTAGGGTATACCATATATAATGGCCTATACAAGCTATAATATTTGGTATCCCCTGTGTTTCTTGGGTAAGAACTTACCAGGATTCAATCTGACATAGTCTTATGTTGGATGGGTGAGAACAATACTTGTAAGCCAAATAGCTGCCTTTCTTTTGCTTTCCAATATCGTTTAATATGATACCAAATATTATTGCTCATACATTGCTGTAATATCTTGTATCCCCTACGTTGCATGGGTTACCCTTTAGCCATTGACCACTTGAAGTTGTCTTTCTATGTGATAGCAGACTACAGTATCTTTTCACATTTTTTACTTCATTCCACAAGATTGTACATCCGGTTCCCTTAGGGGATACTAAATATTATGGTTCACGCATTGCTATAATATCTTTTATCCTCTACTTTTTCTGGGTTACCCTTTAGCCATTGACCACTAGAAGTTGCCTTTTACTTGATAGCAGACTACATTAACTTTTCAAATGTTTTAGATTATTCCACAAGCTTCTATGTCCGGTTCCCTTAGGAGATACCATATGTAATGGCCCATACCGGCTATAATATCTCGTAGCCCTTGTGTTTCTGGGGTTAGAACTTACCAGGATTAAATTTGACATAGTCTTACAAGAGCTTGGGTGTACTTGTGTCCTTTGTTGCCCCTCTGCATTCTGTACCCCATGACTCTTGTGCCCTTGTGCCCTTGTGCCCTCTGCTGCCCCTTTTGTTATCTTGTACCCTGTGACTTTTGTGCCCTTGTGCCCTCTGCTGCCCCTTTTGCTTTCTTGTACCCGTGACTCTTGTGCCCTGTGTCCTCTGTTGCCCCTCTTTCCGTTCTGTACCCCGTGACTTTTATGCCCTGTGTCCTCTGTTGCCCCTCTTTCCGTTCAGTACCCCATTGGCCGCCCCGCTCCCACCTCCCAGCTGCTCCTCCCTCCCTCTGCCCCTCATATGGAGGCCGCGCAGTGATTGAGAGAGCGGCCTCTGTCCCTGTCTTCAGGCAGGTCGCTCCCCTCACCGCCATGCAGCCCCCTGGGTGTCCGGTGACTCGCAGCCATTGCCGCCCATGAGAGCCTGCCTTCCTCCTACAGTAACCTTTCAAATTTTTTTATCATTTCACTAGATTGTAAGTCCTGTTACCTTAGGGGATACCATATATAATGGCTTATACCATCTATAATGCTTGGTATCCATTGTGTTTCTTGGGTTAGAACTTACCAGGATTCAATTTGACAGTCTTATGTTGGATGGGTGAGCACAGTACTTCTGTGCCATATAGCGGCGTTCCCTTTGCTTTAAAATATTGTTTACTATCAGGATACCAAATAGTATGGCTCAGGCATTGCTGTAATGTCTCGTATCCCCTATGTTACATGGGTTACCCTTTAGCCATTGGCCACTTGAAGTTGCCATTTATTATATAGCAAGCTACAATATCTTTTCACATTTGTTACATCATTCCACAAGATTTTACATCCGGTTGCCTTAGGCGATACCAAATATAATGTCCTCTACCGCCTATAATATTTGGTATATTTAATTTGACATGGTCTAATGTTGAATGGGTGAGCACACTATTGTTCTGCCAACTGACACCCTTCCTTGAGTTTTCCAACACTTTTTACTATGGGAATACTATATATCATGGCTCACGCATAGCTGTAATATCTTTTGTCCCCCACTTTTCAAGGGTTACCGTTTAAACATCGACTTACTGGAGTTGCCTTTCAATTGAAACCAGATCGCAGTTTCTTTTCGCAGTTTGGATTGCATTCCACAATCTTTTACATCCAGTTCCTCTGGGGGATATCAAATATAGTGGCCTTACGAACTATACTTTGTGGTATCCCCTAGGTTTCTAATGTTACAACTTACCAGTATTCAATTGGACATGGTCTGAAGTTGGCTTTATAAGCACAGTATTTTTCTGCCAACTGGAACCCTTCCTCGAGTTTTCCAACATCTCTTATTAAGGGGATACCAAATATAATGGTTTACGCAAGGCTGTTATATTACGCATCCCCAACTTTTCATGGGTTATCTTTTAGCTATTGACAGACAAGTTACTTATTCTTTGGAAACACCTTATCTGGTAGAGAAAGGATCCAGCTGCAGATTCCTTAACCTTGGACTTCCAGGCATCAGGCTGGATCCGGACGATTTTCTTAACAGTACTCCTGCTCGTCAGTAGGTGGCATCTGTAAACTCTGTGTGACGTTGTCAGCATTGTGTTCGTCATCACATATCTGTCGTAAATCTAACAGCCACTCTGATGCGCTGACGTCACTACTTTTCACAACTTTCCACGCCAGAAGCACGAAGCCATGAAGTGACTGACCATGGTGTTTTTAAAAAGAAGCAAAGGCCCTGAAGGGGATAAGCCCTGACAGTAAAAACAGTTCCGCAGAGGGGGGAAGATGGGTGGATCGGTAAGGAATCTGTAGCTAGATCATGTCTCTACCAGATAAGGTGTTACCAAAGGTAAGTAACTTTTCCATCTGATAGAGACATCTAGCCGCAGATTCTTTACCTTTAAACATATACCAAAAAAAGACCTTCCCCAGAGGAGGGACTGTGGATAGGTTTTATACAAGTAAATCCTACAAGACAGAGTACCCAAACAAGCTTTCTCTGTGAACCTCAGAATCTAGGTAGTACTGTCAGGCAAACGTTTGCAGAAACGTCCCCATGGCAGCTTGACAGATATCATCGATTGGAACCCCGCTCTGAAGCTCTGTGGTGGCTGCCTTTGCGGTGGTGTAATGAGCTCTAAGGTCCTCAGGAGGTTACTTCTTAGCCAAGGTGTAAAAGATTTGTATACAGAGGATGACCCAACAGGAGATGGTCCTCTTTTGAACTGCATGCCCCTTCTTTGCCCCACGTATCCTAGAAAGAGTTGGTCTTATTCCCACAATTTTTTAGTGCGATCGAGATACAATGATAATGCCCTTTTTGGGGACAGAAGTTGGAGACGCTCTTCTTCCTTGGAAGGATGCAGAGGTGAATAGAAAGTAGGCAGGGTAACTGACTGTCCAAGAAGAAAGGGAGTTACAACCTTGGGCAAAAAGGATGCCCTAGTTCTCAGTACTACTTTTTCAGGAAAAACTGTCCGGTAAGGAGGCTGTGATGACAGTGCTTGCAGTTAGCTCACCCTCGAGGCAAAGTTAATTGTCACCAAGAAAGCTGTAATTATGGTGAGCAACCATAGAGGACAATTGTGCATTGGCTCAACGGTGCACACATCAAGAATGAGAGAACTAAATTAAGGTCCCATTGTGGCATAATAAAAGGTTAACCCCTTCAAAAACCTCTGCAGCAGAAGGGACTTGAAAAGTGAAGGCTGATCTGGTAGCCGAAGAAAAGCTGAGAGGGCCAAAAGATAGCCTTTCAGAGTGCCCAAAGCAGGACCCTGCTGGACCAGGGAAAGTACAAAAAAATTGTATCTGCCAGAGAGAAAGACAAGGGGCCAATGTACCTTGTTATACAATATTTACAAAATGTGTTCAATTGGCAGGCATATACCAATTTCATGGAGGGAAGGCTGGCTGCCACCATAACCTCACAGACTTCGGAAGGGAGGTCAAAAGCTGTCAACTTTCGCTGCTCAGTCTCCACACAAGGAGGAGGAGAGTAGATAGGTTCTGGTAAAGTACCTTCCCCTTCTGTGACAGATCCTCCCGAAGGGACAGTCTGATCGGAGGATCAATTCTCATGTCTAGAACCTCGGGATACCAAACTTCCTGGGCCCAGTCAGAGCCACAATAATTACTTTTGATTGGTCATTCCTTATCTTCTTGAGCACTCTGGGCAGTAGTGGCATGGGCCGAAAGGCGTACAGGCGGCCTGAACTCCACTCACAGCGAAAAGCATTGCCGAGCGAGAACCACCTTAGAAATTTCAGCATGCAAAACTGCTGACAATGCGCGTTCTCTTCAGAGGTGAACAGATCTAACCAAGGCTCCCCACACTGCTGAAAGAGACCCTGTACCACATCCAGATGGCACTTTCAGCTGAGCTTGTTGACCCAAATGTTCAGAGAACCAGCCAGGTGCTGAACCACCAGGGAAATGCCCTGTTTTTCTAGCCAAGTCCAAAGACGCAGGGCCTCTTGACAAAGCATCCACGACCCCATGCTGCCCTGTTTGTTGCAGTACCACATGGCGGTAGTGTTGTCTGTGAACACTCATTTCAGCCTTCCCTTTATAGACCATAAAAAGGCTTTCAGTTTCAGAAGGATCGCCCGAATCTCCAACAGATTGATATGGAGCTTTGCTTCTGATGGTGACCAGAGTCCTCTGATCTCCACCTCTCCCAGATGGCCTTACCTTCCCAGAAGGGACATATCCATCACTACTGTAAGGCCTGGGTGGGGCCGGGAGAGGGGTCTGCCCTCAATCTAATCATGGTCTGTTAGTCACCTCTGCAGCTCTTTCACAGTGGCCTCCGAAATCTGAACCATGTCGGTGAGATTTCCTCAATGCTGCGCCCATTGGAACTTCAGGTCTTAATGCACAACCCGCATTTGCCACCTTGAATGGTTTACCAGCAGGATGCAGGAGGTTATGAGGCCCAACAGACTCAGAGTCATTCTCACGGAAAGGAATCCTCATGTTGGTAGGGGTCGATGATCTTTATGAAACAGGTACTGGAGGCAGGTAAGAGTGAGGGTGATAAGTGGAAGAGGTCAGGCAGCCCCTGGTCTTATTCGGGTGTAGGGGGAGCAACAATGATTAGATGGTATCATTGGGAGGAAAGAGAAGAGGGTGGGCACGTATTGTTGTGCAGGGGGGATGCAGGGGATAGGTTGTGTCTGAGTCTCAGGGTGTGCGGGGTGTTGGTACAAAACCAAGAGGGGGAGAGTAGTCCGCAGTCCTTCATGTAATGGTTGCATGCCAGCATGCTATGATGGGATAGTGGTAATCAGCTCTAGATGGGAGGGGGGCATGGTGTGAAGGGGTGCCCGCCTACGTGTCCAGATGGTAGCTGAGGGCATAGCAAGAAGTCTGGGGGTAGAGGGGCTGTGGAAGGTGGATGGAGAAAGGAAGTGTGGAAAACAGAAGTGATAGCAAGAGAAGAGGAAGAGAAGGGTGAGGGGAGGGGAGAGGCATTGTAGAGGACATAGGAAAGAGAGTTACTATAGGACAAGGTGGCATTTATGGCGGGGGAATGGGCGCTTCTTCTAGCTGTGGTTATCGAACTGACAGATGGAATTGGACTGGGTCGGGCTGCAGAGTCTTATTTCTGTGGCCTCTCTGAGAATGGGGACCCACGTCTGTGTATATACCTTCGTCTGGTCCTGAGGCCGTAAATAACACATTCGTATGAGGCCGTTTGGATCATCACCGCCATCCATTCCTCCTGGGAGGGAGGGTCAGGCGATCTCCATTTCCTTAAGATGCAGAGTTTAGCAGTGGACAGTGCTGTATGAAGATTGCAACGTTGCGGTCGTGTGACATCCGGGGTGGTCCTGATGTCATGCAGGAGTATAACTGGGGGGTTGGAGAGGTAGGCAGAGGGGTATCACCGCTCCCGGTGTGGTCCTTACAAAGGACTAAAAGGATTGGCCAGAGGGACACTCGCATGGTATATGGGGAGATCACTTTGCACAAATGGGCACCGCCAGCATTTGGAATGCGGTAGCAGCCGGCCCTGTTCAGTTTCACTGGGGTCCAGTACCTGTTGTGTAGAGTTGTAAAGAGACAACATTTTAATCTGTCTCCTTGAGTTCCCTTGTCTAGGTCTTCAACAATATCTGTCAATCTTCTGCTGCATCTGTGTGTTGTAGCTGTGCCTTAATAAATGATAGGATCAAGCTAAACCACTTGCCCTCTGCGCACTGTTGCGAATCCAAACTGGATGTTCAAAAATTAATCTAATGTACAGTTGTATGAAAACACATAAACAAAAAACTGTTCAGTCAATGCATGTTTTTTACTGTCATAAATTCATCAACACGTTATTTTACGTCATAATGTTCATTGTTCTAAATTAATACAATATTTTCATCAAGAACTCATATTTGATCTCACTAATTGCCCATGCCCAATGCATTTCGGGCCACACGGCCCTTCGTCAGGGGCTGTACCTGAAAAACATAAACAATACATACTTTCACTGCATTGAAAGACCTTCAACTACACAGTTTACAGTTCACTTCAGCAATCAACTCAGTATTATAATATCTAAAGAACGTGTTTGCCATAAAAGCATAGTGAAATGAATAAAGAACAACGTTTTAAATAAGTGAAAAACATATGTCCTATAATTTACATGGTGTTAATCAAAAATAGTCCAGAGCCTTAACTCACTTGTGTGGATTTAACAGTGGCAAAGAAACAATGTGCGGTCGAGGAAGTTTCAGGGCGTGAGAAGCTTGACGCATCGATGTGCTACAATATAAACAAACCGAAGATGACAAAAATATTCGGTGTGCATGTAGAATGGTTACGTGAAAGGCTGAGCATTGAACTCACTTGAAAAGAATATTGCACAACGGCAATGGGAAGCGGGTGCGCGTTCAAAATCCTTCCCCAAGGACACAATGTGGTTGAACCTTTGAGCTGAAGAGCAAACACAGATTCATTGGCAATGCGTTTGAATATGCGCGGGTAAAGAAACTGTCTTAAACAATGTGCACACGTATAATATTAACGAAGACACGGCATCTAAATCAACACATTGTACCCCATGATAATTAACACATTGTTTGTCTAAAAAGAGCACGCGTTTTAGAAGTGCCCGATCGGAAGTTTCACTGAGAAAACACAGTAGTTAAACCGAGCGAATACCGCCCGAACCAACCTTTGGTGTTAACAACAGTTCAGTGCCCAATTCAAAATCGTTCTTATCTTGCACAAAAGCTTAGCCGGTGGATCAACAGAATCGTCTGAAAGAATAATAGCGTGGCGCGATAAATGTAAGATCTAAAATAAACCACGTATTCTTTGTACAAACAACAATGTCTCGTACCTGTTACCAAGAAAAAGACGGCTACGAAGCAAACCGAATCCGCCCATCGTGTTCAAGCACCCGGTTCCAAACGCCCAAGGAATACATCAGCCATATAAATGACGCATGGATATCAACAAGATAAAAAACGGACTCGCTCACGAGAGGTGAAAGTTAGAACATAGTGTCGGCGCGGGCGCCATGATGAAATGTATAAACACAAATGTGCCAACAGCCATGTAAAGAAAAGCGTGCCATAATGGGAATATGTCAATGCAATGAGGACATTTAGACAATGTTATTCACTAACAGAAAATATATCATAAAATTTAAAGCAAAAGCAAACACCATTTTAAACAGGTCACAAAAATGTTGATGTAAGAAAACAATGCTCCAGCCCTTCTGCGTACATATGTCGTGCCTGAATCACAGGAAACATGCTAAATCTACTCGGTCATTGATCCCTTTGGGATCTTGAGTGTCTAGTCTTTTGATCCAAAATACCTCCCTCTGTAGCAAAGTCTTGGTCAAACTCTTTCCGGGTGTGGGGGTAACAACTTCAAGGATCTGGAATTTAACTTGAGCAATTGTATGTCTCTTAGTATCCCAGTGTACTGCCAGGCTGCTGTTTGTGTTTTTATTGCGAATCGTACTCTTGTGTTCAGAGATGCGAGTCTTGATCTTACGTTCTGTTTTCCCTACGTACAACAAACCGCAGGGACACTTAATCGCATAAATGACATTCATGGTGTTGCAATCTGCATTGATCCTGGTTGGAATAGTTTCTCCTGTGTGGGGATGCTTCACCATGTTGGTCACCATAACGTTACATTGAACACAATTCTGGCATCTCTTCATCCCTTTGTATGTTATTGCACTTGAACGTGAGGTTGATTTTAATAATTCTTTGATATTCTGGGATCTTTTGTGAGCAAAAATGGGTCTATTTACAAAAAGTTCTTTGAAATCAGTCTCGTGACTCAATAGATTCCAGTGTCGGTTAATACTCTTCTTGATTTCATTTGAACTTGTTGAATATTTGGAGACAAATACCTGACGTTGATCAGCATGTTTCGTTCTTTTTGCTAACAGAGAGTCCCTGGTTTGCCTTTGTGTTTTATCTCTTGCCATTTCAAGAACATTTTTGGGATACTTTTTTGATACATACTTGTTGACGATAGTATTGAGATAGATTGGTTTGTAATGTATCATCCTCAGAACAAATTCTTTTGGCACGCAGCATTAGGGAGTATGGTAGATTATTGATGAGATTCCTGGAATGAAAGCTGTTATACATAAGTGCAGTGTTCTTGTCTGTTGCCTTGTGATATACTTCCGTGTGAATCACATCATCCTCTAGTTTCACCAGCACATCTAGAAATGGAATGGCTTTGATGTCAATGTTTTTGGTGAATTTAATATTCTCATCATACATGTTCAGTTGAGATATCTTTTGTTCCAGCATTGCTCTTGAGTTCTGCCATATTAAAAAGATATTGTCAATGTAACGACAATATAAAATTATATTGTCAACCCAATCTTTGTGTGTCACAAGGAACATGTCTTCATACCTGGCCATGTAAGTGTTGGCATATGCCTGGGCTCCAGAAAAACCCATTGAAGTACCCTTGTTCTGTAAATAAAAGTCATCATCCCATTTAAAATAACTGTGATGTAAGCAAAAGTGCAAGAGTTCCAACAGAAAAATCTTGTTTACAGGTAACTTGTCTTGTTTCAAAAGTGCCCATTCCACCGCCTCTATCCCAGCAACGTGAGGGATAGAGGTGTATAAGGCCTTAACGTCTAAAGTACACATCATCATTCCTAGTTTTTCTGCAACGTTCATCAATTTCTGCAAGAAATGTGTTGTATCTTTGGTATAAGAATACCATGATTGAACGAAGGGTTGTAAAAATTGATCAATGTATTGACCCAGAGGCTCAAAGATGGTGCCACACCCGGTAACAATAGGCCTGAAAGGGGGATTTGAAAGATCCTTATGGACTTTAGGCAGCATGTTTATTCCTGGCTTTTTGGGAAATGAAACTGTCAAAAATTGTCTGGTTTTAGTGGTGATCCATTTCATATTTTCAGCATGTTCTAGTATACTGTCTAGAGTCATCTTCAGTTCTTTAATAGGATCCTGATCCAATTTTAGATACGTGTTGACGTCAGATATGTGTTCGTTCACTTTGGATTCATAAAATGACTGATCCATGACGACAATGGCGCCGCCTTTGTCTGCTTGTTGGATGTGTATCCTGGGGTACTCTGCCAATTTTTTGAGAACCAGTCTGTCATGTTTTGAAAAATTCCAATAACATTTTTTCTTTGTGTTGATCTGTTTTATATCATTCAGTACTCAATTTTCGAACGCGTCCAATATTTTATGTGACGTGGGTGCCTGAAAAGTTGATTCAGGTCTGAACTCTTGATAGTCACTAGGATTCGGATCTGTGGTTTGGTCAGGAAGATTTGAGAAAAAATATTTCAAACGTAATGTCCTCATAAATTTGAAGAAATCAATTTCAGTTTCCAATAAGTTAATATGGTAAGTTGGTACGAAGTTCAATCCTTTATTGAGAACCTTAACTTCTTGAGTAGTCAGTTCACATGTGGAAATATTGATCACTAAGTCTGTTTCGTGCTCCTCAAGTTTGGTTTTACCACTTCCTTTGCTTCTCCTGGTTTTCCTTTTGTTTTCCCTGGTGGTTGAGTTGTATCCGCGTCCTGGGCGGAAAAAGACGTTTTAGAAGAAGAAGCACTTTCAGCTTGCGCCGTGTCACTTGCACCTGTGGTTTTTTCTGCTACTCGTGGTGGTGCTCTACTTACATTGGTATCTCCCTCTGAAGCTATACTTTCCTGTGATGACGTATTCGGGGTTCGCTTAACAAAAGTTCTCCTTTGGGCATACACCTCCGCCCATGTATATACTTCGTTCAATCTGTGTGCAAGAAAAGAACGATTTTGAATTGGGCACTGAACTGTTGTTAACACCAAAGGTTGGTTCGGGCGGTATTTGCTCGGTTTAACTACTGTGTTTTCTCAGTGAAACGTCCGATCGGGCACTTCTAAAACGCGTGCTCTTTTTAGACAAACAATGTGTTAATTATCATGGGGTACAATGTGTTGATTTAGATGCCGTGTCTTCGTTAATGTTACACGTGTGCACATTGTTTAAGACAGTTTCTTTACCCGCGCATATTCAAACGCATTGCCAATGAATCTGTGTTTGCTCTTCAGCTCAAAGGTTCAACCACATCGTGTCCTTGGGGAAGGATTTTGAACGCACACCCGCTTCCCATTGCCGTTGTGCAATATTGTTTTCAAGTGAGTTCAATGCTCAGCGTTTCACGTAACCATTCTACATGCACACCGAAAATTTTTGTCATCTTCGGTTAATTTATATTGTAGCACATCGATGCGTCAAGCTTCTCACGCCCTGAAACTTCCACGATTGCACATTGTTTCTTTGCCACTGTTAAATCCACACAAGTGAGTTAAGGCTCTGGACTATTTTTGATTAACACCATGTAAATTATAGGACATGTGTTTTTCACTTATTTAAAACGTTGTTCTTTATTCATTTCACTATGCTTTTATGGCAAACACTGCCTTTAGATATTATAATACTGAGTTGATTGCTGAAGTGAACTGTAAACTGTGTAGTTGAAGGTCTTTCAATGCAGTGAAAGTATGTATTGTTTCTGTTTTTCAGGTACAGCCCCTGACGAAGGGCCGTGTGGCCCGAAATGCATTGGGCATGGGCAATTTATGAGATCAAATATGAGTTCTTGATGAAAATATTGTATTAATTTAGAACAATGAACATTATGACGTAAAATAATGTGTTGATGAATTTATGACAGTAAAAAACATGCATTGACTGAACAGTTTTTTGTTTATGTGTTTTCATACAACTGTACATTAGATTAATTTTTGAACATCCAGTTTGGATTCGCAACAGTGCGCAGAGGGCAAGCGGTTTCGCTTGATCCTATCATTTATTAAGTCACTGGCGCAGCATGGGCATTGCGTCTACCTCCGCAGCATGCGTAGAATAATAATCATATTATTATCCAGTAAGAATTGTTAATCTTGTAAGGTGTGCCTCTCCCACCACTAATCTTTGTTTTGTAGCTGTGCCTGCCATTTGGCGTGGAGACTGTATAGGAGGGGATGCGAGAACAAGTGATTGATTAGGATACCATAGAGTCCTGACATGGCACCTTTGTGTCGGCGCCAGATTGACAGATATTCCACCACCGGGGAGGATGGAAGGGCCCAAGGTCGGTGGCCAAGGCATCTTTGTAGACAGTCTTGCAACTGCAGGTATCTCCAGGCCTGCTGTGGGGGTAATGTGAATTCTTCTTGCAGTATTGTGAAGGGTTTTATATCACCGTTGAGGATCACCTGATCGAGGAAATGTATGTTCAGGGCTTTCCATACAGGCCATTATCAAAGTCTATTTTTATTGGTGCAATTAGGGGTGTTAGGTTATCTACGACCATTCCCTCCAGGCCTCTGTTGAGTAGCACTCCGGGGTATGTAAGCCAAGAGGACTTCCACTGAAAAGGGTATCCCTTTATTGCGGCTTTCATGGTTCCTGAGGAGAGCGGGAGGGACACGGTTTTATCCTAGTTTACCTTATAGCCCGACAGTGTTACAAAGTCTTTTATGAGGTCCAATAGTTCCCGGAGGGAGCGTGGTAGGTCTCTGAGGGTGAGTAGTATGTCATCTGCGTACAGATATATTTTAGAGAGGCCAGCCGCTATGGGGATACCTGTTACTCTTGACGAGTGACATATGACAGAGGCCAGGGGTTCAATGGCCTGAAGAAACAGGAGGGGAGAGAGTGGGCATCCCTGACATGTGCCTCTCTGCATCCTAAAAGTAACAAACAGAAACCCCCCGCAGTTGACCTGAGCCTCGGAAAGTCGTAGATTAAATGGACCTTGGAGATGAATTTGTCACCGTGCTCAAAGCGTTTCATAGTGGCGAAAAGGTAATTCCAATCTATGCGGTCGAACGCCTTTCCCACATCAAGGGAGAGGACTGCTGCATCTTCCGACAGATCTTTTGCTGTCCATAGCGTGTGAGCAAGTGTACAGAGATGGTTTCTAGAAAATCGCCCTGGAACAAAACCAACCTGCTCATAAAGGATGAGAGAAGGTATGACTTTCATTAGATATGCAGCGAGGACACTATTTTAATGTTTCAATTTAGAAGTTAAATAGGGAGGTAACTGCCACAAAGGAGAGGATCCCTCCCCGGTTTAGGCAAGACCGTGATAACGGCCCTGTTGGAGATAGGACCCAATGAAGCAGTTCTGTTGGCTACCTGAGGGCCGCATGTAGGGTGTCTAGTGCTTCCTCCCCGGTCCACTTGTAATACTCAGCAGGAAGCAGTCATCACCCGGGGTTTTTTGATAGGGCAGATTGGCAATGGCTGCCTGTATTTCTTTTAACACAAAGAATAGCTGGTGGTCTAATAAGATAAAACACTACAGAGACTAAAAATGAATAGTCAAATCAAATCATTCGTCACACTTAAGGACCAAAGTCGCTACAAGTATTGACATGAATGTGACTCTATGACAGAAGAAGACCCTGAGGAGGGGAGAAAACAACAAGGATTTCCATCAACTGCCCTTCGTGGTCAGTGTCATCATTTGGAACTCCCGGAGTGCCCCTGTCACCTCAGTTCCTCTGGCAACAAACCAACAACTCGTGGGCTAGGCACAAGGAGAGACCAGTGAAGTAAACCCCGGCTTTCTTCAGGACCTCTAAGTATAAGCTACTGCATACAATTAAATTTGACCAACAATGGGCCAAAAAGTGCATAAAAAAGAAAAGTATAAAGTTATCACAATTCAAATTGGTTTTGAGTTTATACAATACCTCCACACAGGACAGATGGTTATTCAAACCTGTGAGGAGACAAAACAGCATGCCAACTATTCAGTGTTTTAAGAAAAGCCAAGCCTGCTGTATCTAATAACATGCTCTGTAGTTAATGAAGATAAAATAAAAAATATATAACATGGAAGTGGTGGTCAACTCACCTACCCAGTGTGAGGTATCAAGCCTCACCTCACCTGGCTCAGACTCAGGTTTAGGGAAGCACCGCCCCTTGTTGGTCAAATTTAATTGTATGCAGTAGCTTATACTTAGAGGTCCTGAAGAAAGCCGGGGTACTATGACCCAGGACGGCTGAAACTAGCAGACCACGACATCCGGCAGATTTGTTTATTGCCGAGTTACTATTTTTAATCAAGTTCATCGGCAATCACTAATAAAGTCTTTTGGTTTGCGGTTGATACTTTTTTAACATCACTTTCAGTTATTGTTCATTTCTTGCACTGCACCCATCATTTGATTTGCTCAATTGTTTATTTATTATTGTTGCCTAACCCTCCCCCTAGTCAGTGGTGCCACCGACCGCTGCTCAAGGATACCAGGTTCTTCAGGGGTTGTTAGGGGGTTCATCAATGAGAGGGGTCAGGGTGATGGCAGATAAAAACCGAGGTTAGATGAGGTGATTTGGGATGGGTGGTGGGTATGTTGTTGCTCTACTTTTTTCGGAGAACTTGGGTCTGTTAACTTCGGGTCTAGGCTTGTGATTCGATCAGGTTGGGGTGGATAAGAGACTGCCCTGCTGCCTGTGCCAAGGAGGTGCGAGTGATGGGAGGCTTAGAGTGCGGGTTATCTCTTCATGGAGACAGCGCAGTAAATGGTGATCCAAATCATAACCTGTTGTGCTAACGGCAACGAAGAATGGGGTGAGTGAGGGCAGAGGGAGCTTTAAAGCCTTAATGCCTCAGGGGAGAGGAGTTGGCCTAACGGCTAGGGTGGTCAACCTCAAATCTGGGGAACTGGCTTTGAGTCTCGGCAATGACGCTAAACATCCTGTGATTCTGAGAAAATCACTTGATCTCCCTGTGCCTAACAAAAATGAATGTGTACTCATGTAACGCAACTGGTGCTATGTAAAGCGATCTGATACCTTCAGGTCAAGTTTGCACTATTTAAAACTCTTTAAAAAAAGAAAATGCCTGAGATGGACCTATGGTTTGAATAGTGTTGGGGAGGAATGTGTGTTGCGACGATACCCTGGGGTCCCAGACAAGGTCAAGTGTTTTGGAGGAGAGAGAGGGCAACCCCAAACCACAAGGAGCATCCTGTGTCAGCAATTAGCGAGGTGGGGTTTGTCATTTGGGGCTGGGGAGAAAGGGGTTGGGGAGCAGGGTGCAATGTCCCTGGGATAGATCCTACAGAGTGGGATGCACAGCGTGTATTCTTGCCCTGAGCCTTTCCCTAGGGCCCTGCCCTGCACGAGCTGCCCCTCAATATACAATATACAGCATAACGCGTGGGGAACAAGCTCAGGGAGTGGGAGGGGTAGGGTACTCGGATTCTTGTGAACTGCAACATGTAGCATGCAAATTCAATGACAGGTGCAATGTATCCGCATAACGATTAAACAGTTAAACAGTAATAAACAAATACATGAGAATGAGTTACAGAACAGTCTTGGAATAAGTAAGCTGATACTCAGCCTTCTGGGTCTTCTGTACACTTCTGGCGTTCTGTACTCAGTATTGTTAGTCTGCCCCAGGAGCCAGAACTTTACCTTCAGATCGCCCTCCCCTCATTGGATGTGGGCTTCAGAGGGGATCGGGATTTGTCTCAGTCCTACTCTTGGGTGAGCACTGTCAACGCCTGGATGGCCTGGGACCAGTCTCCCATGGAGCAAGCAGTCCTATCAGGATCCCTCTTCCTGACCTCCGTCGGGGTCCCCTGGAAAGGGCTGGAGATGCGGGGACCAATGGGCTGAGAGTGTCTCCAGGAGCCGAGCCGTGGGCTTCCATGTCCAGGAAGTGACAAAGGTTATCTGGATTGAAAATTTCCTTTGTGACTCCATCTCTTGTGATACAGAAGTGTGCTGGCTCAAAGAGGCCATATTTGATGTCCATTTGATAATGGATGTTTTTCAGAGAGAGGAAGGCTTTGCGTCGGTCCTTTTTTTCCTTAGAGCAATTTGGATCTTGTGCTCTTCAAATATATACTGTCCATGAGTGCAGGCTGCGGTGATAAGTTGACATGCATGTTTGTGATGTAGGAAGCAGGCTATGAGCGGCTGTGGTTGGGTGGAGGCTCCACGCTGAGTGGGACCAATACAGTGAGTCCTTTGCATCTCCAGGGGGGATAGAAGGTCAGGCCTGTGAGTTTCGGGAGCGTGTCCCTCAGGAAGTATTTGGCATCTGGGCCCTCCACGTTTTCTGGGAACCCAAAGAAGTGGACGTTGTCTCTTCGATGTCAGTCTTCCGAGCCGATGATCTTGTTATGGAGATAAATGATTTCCTGGTCTCTCTCTGGTATTATGTTTATGCGCTCTTCAATTGATGAAACACGCTGTGCCAGATCCTCCACTCCCGTATGGAACCCTGCTACATCCGGCCTAATTGATTTAGTCTCAGCGGCCAGTGTGGAGATGGTGCTCTCCATGCCCTCCAGTCTGCATCTCACGGCCAAAGCAGGATGCGCTCCATGGTAGTGTCCGGAACGGCAGCCATGCCAGGAGAGGGGGGTCGGGTTTCGAGAGGGCAATGTTCTAGGTGCTTGGTGAAGAGGAGTTGTCAAGCCGGCTTCCCAGTTGACTTGCCAGAAGGCATCCCTCATTGACCTCGGGTGCCTGAAGCATGCAGGAATCTGGAGATACTGAAACTGTCTTCCTGGCAACAGTGAGAGCGCGGGAACAAAGCGAAGCCCAGCGTGTAGTAGATACGAGGTCCTCGCTTGATGTGTCAGTGAGTTATGGACCCCCACACACCAGGCCCTGATAGTACTAATCCGAGGCTAGGTATGGTACCAGGGAGTAGCAGAGGCCATTGGGTTAAGTCAGGTCACGTAGAGGTGGATGGGGCTCCTGTCGAGGGTCTCGCAGGCATAGCCAGGTGAGAGTGGCTGTGGCCATGCCGAGATAAGTTCCGTGCCCCCACAGTGTAAAAGGGGGTATATGGGGTATGGGTTGTAGTGCTACTCTGACCCTCCCCTTCTGATACAGAGTGGTGGTGCTGCCACCACCAGATGAGACATCATTGGTCAGCACTCTAGATGAGGATAAATGTGCCCTTGTGAAGAGTAGGATTACAGCACTGCGCACTTGGGGCCGGGTAATTACCATCTCCAGGAGTGTCCGTTAACCAGGGGTTGGGCCATGTAGTGTGGCTCCCAGCTCACTCCCTGGGGTGCTACCTAGGCATGAAAGGTGTATGCGGCCCGCTTCTGAGTTTGCAGGCCAACGATATGGGAGGGGGAGAGGATGGAGATTAGGCCGAGGTCCTCGTTTGGATCCCTGTGGTTAATCGCAGCTGGGGGAGGAGCACTCCCCACTGCGTCACCTGCATCTGCTCCAAGTAGAGGATGTGACTCCTTAGCCATCCCTCCGAGGATGCCTCCCGCGTTCATCTCAGTTAGGCCACAGCTGCATGCTCCTGTGTCCTGCCCTAAATCACCCAGGCACTGTGGTCACCAGCACCGTGCCAGCGGCCCCTGTCTTGTTGGAGGGACATTTCCTCTCCCTTGGAGGATTGTGCAGGGAAGGATATAGCTGGTGGCCCCCAGGTCACAGCTCTACAGAAATCAAGTCGGGAGGGGAGATTGGGAGGCCAGGCATTGTGCTCCACCTCAGATGCTGGCAGCAGCAAGCCCCCGACTCCCCAGGGTGTTTGGAGAGATGCAGGGCCCGACCTTGAGCCGCGGTAATCAACTTCGGTGTAGGTTACAATCTCAGGCTGTACTCTGGGGGTGCTTTTCACATAATCCCCCTGCTCAGCATGGACGATGTTTGGGTCTGCTGGCAGGTCGTCACATCAGGAGCTCATTTGCAGCACCCCTGCAGCATTAGAGATGTTGCCACCGCTGGTCGTGGTCTGTCCAATCTCGGAGCTCTGAGACGAAGCAGCCATCTCATTTGTGGTCTGACCACGCCCTTGGCCAAGAGAGTCTTAACTTCCTTTCAGGGTAGGGCGAGGTGATCCTTCGTCAGCCAATCGTATACTTGAGGCATGGATGGAGGGTTAGTCTCGAAGGGAAGGGAGTAAGCCCTTCAGACTAGTAGCAACACCCACCTGTCCGACGTGATATCCAGTAGCCAGTGGTGGAGATGATGGCTTACTCTGCCACCAACCGGCTGCAGATAATTGTGGGGGATCGTACTAGGAATGTTTTGCGGTGGATGAGAGGTTTGTGGCATGGCTCAAATTCTGGTCTCCCAACTGGGGTGGGGTGAACCGTGTCCACTGCCCCACAGAGGCTCCTGAGTTTGCGGGGCCCTCAGGCTGGAATAGGGTTGGTGCGGTTGGTAGCCTCTTCTGTAGCCACAAAAGGAGTGAAAAAAGATGCCAGCCAGGAAGTTGTGGTGAGGGCCAAGGACTTGGCCGTGGCCCACGAGTCCTTGAAGCACTCATGGGCAGCATCTCCCTAGTCTCCAAAGAGACAAGAGCCGTCGAAGGAAATGTCCATGAGGTTAGCTTGGACATCCCCCAAAAAGCCAGAAGCTCTCAGGCTGGCGTGTGGATGGATAGCCACCGTTGTGGAAATCGCTCTGCCCAGCAAGTCTGTTGTATCCATGCCACATATGATGGTAAAGTTTGCTGCGTCTCTCCCACTGGAAATAGCTTGGGAGAGCAGAGCTTGGTCCTCCTTCGAGGTCCTAGGCAGCACTTGTGCAACCGTGTCCCAAATAAAATGGGAATAATGGCCCAAAAAGCAGGAAAATATTTTCTTTCTAAAATTCTCCAGTCTCTTTAATTCCCTATCCCAGGGTGTGGAAGGGAATCTACCACAGGAGGTGGATGCTTGGACCACCAAGTTTTATGGGGTGGGGTGGGTGGTGAGGAAAAATGGGTCACCCTGTGCAGGCGATGGTGGCGGGCAATCATCCTATTCACAGGATCATCTGTGCTAGGTTTGGAGCAGGTGCCCAGAAGGATGTTCTTTAAGGCCTCATTTAGAGGCAGCAAGGGTTCTGAGCTGGAGACCCCAGGCTGCAGGATCTCTGTCAAGAAGTTAGTCTTGACTGCCACTCTAGGGAGTTGCAGATCCAGGACCTCTGCAGCCCTATGCACCACCATAGCAAATTACGCCCCCTCCTCCGTAGCCAGGGTTGGAGGAGACAGCATGCCAGAGTCTGGGGAGTATCTGAACCGCTGGCATTACCCAGTTCCTCATACCAGTCCATCTCTTGTGGTTGATGGATTTCTAAGGGATCCTGATCAACCTCCCAATCTTTTTCATCAATTCCTAACACTTCAAGGATTGGGCAGGTTGAATGGCATGGCACAATACGGCTCTGTCCGCGCGGGTCTCTCAGAGGACGCCCGACTATCTCCGTGTTGTCGGGTAGAATTGGGGAGGTGCTGCCAGTGGGCGCTGGTGACGCCGAGGACCTCAGCGCTGTTGTTGTGGAGGTGTGAACAGCACTGGTCTGGGAACGGGTCCAATTGGAGGCCGTGGAACAGAAGCCACAGGCGTAGAACCCATGGAACTCCATTATCTGAGCCTGCGAGGCCAAAGGTGCGCCGGCACAGTGAGACCAACTGAATATGCCACACATGGTGAAATAAAACTCTTCAAGCTGGACAGTGGTGGCTCCGGACTCGGAAAGGCAGTGAAACGCGGAGTCAACTCAGGCATCCACTCTGCAGAGGTGGGCCTTGATGACCAAGGTTCCTCTGCTGTGTCGTGAGATGGGCGGGGTGACGTTGAAGCACACTTTAACTTCTTGTGTTTCTTCTGGTGCCTCTTACCTGACTTCGAGGAAGAGGACTTCAATTCAGAGCAGTGCTCAGACCATTCTCTCGACGGATACTTGGAGCAGGTTCGAGACCGACTAGGTGACTTCTGCGGTGCCAGGCGACGGGCAGTGAGCATCTTTAGGAACTTCTCCCTCAAAGACTTTGGTGCCATAGCCTGGCAGTCGGAACACGACTTTGGGTCATGGTCTTGCTCCAGTCCCCAGAGACACACTAAGTTGGGGTCCATGACCAACATGGTGCGGAGACAGGTACCACGTGGCTTGAACCCCGACGTCTTCTTACTTGACATGATTTCCTGCACACTAAAAGAAGTCAACAAAATGTTGAAAAAAGTCAGTCAAAAATGGTAGCTCTGCACAGATCGGTGCTGGCTGGTGCGGAACGAAAAGAACTGACATCAGTCCGCCGGACTGGTGGTTATATTGGTGATGTGGATGTCACAACAATGATGAACATGAAGCCAGTGATGTCATGTGGAGTCGACCAAAACCACCTACCAGCGCACTGGGGCACTGCTAAGAAAAATCTACCGGATCCAGCCTGACCACTGGAAGTTCAATCGTAAGAAATCTGCGGCTTTTTTTCGTGATAGAGGCTCACGAATATCGGCAGACAGAGGTATTCTATTCATGGATAAACTTTCCAGCGGTAAAAGCTATAACAAAAGAGTTTCACTATTACAAAATGGAGAAACCTCCGGAAGAGTACGCTCCTTTCGAGGAGATTGAAATTCCACTTAAATTTCAAGAGCACCTGCTCTGGTTTAATGGCGCCCTAAAACACAATGATCACATAACTGGCCATTGACCAATTGGAGTTGCCTTTTATTTGATACCAGATTGCATTCTCTTTCCCATTTTTTATTTTATTCCACTAGCTTTCACATTCGGTTTCTATGGGGGATACCAAATATAATGGACCATATGGTTTATAACATTTTGTATTTGTATTTGTATTTATACTTGTATAGCGCCTATCACCCAAGGTCTCTAAGCGCTAACATGTTAACATAGTTCAAAATACATTATCGTACTTCACCAAAACAGCTTCTCAGCAAAAAACATATGCACTGCAGTTTCTAGCAAAGAAAGATAAACTCAAGCACCAGGAGAGGCGAATGGAGACCATAGACAGAGGCTAGCCATAGGCCTCTCTAAATAGTACAGTTTTCAGGCATTTCCTAAAAGGTAAGAGCCTAGTTTCTTTGCGGAGAGTCACTGGTAATTTATTCCAGAGTTTAGGAGCCACTACGGAGAAGGTTCGGCCACCCAGTCTAGCTCCCGTAAAACGAGGACAGACTAAAAGACTAGAGTCTGATGAACGGAGCAAACGGCTGGGTGCATAAGCCTTCAGGCGGTCTCTGATATATTCTGGGGCCATGTCATACTGTGATTTATGTGTAATACATAAAACCTTAAATTCAATACGCTGTTTCATTGGGAGCCAATGCAGCTGTGTTAATACTGGGGTAGCATGGGCACTTCTAGGCATCATATAGATTAGCCTTGCAGCATCATTCATAACAACCTGCAGTTTTTGATGAGTACGTCAGGAAGTCCAAGATAGACTGCATTCCCATAATCTAAGCGGGAAAGAATAAGTGCAGTCACCCCAGGCTGTCTAGTTGAAACAGACAACATATGTGCGATCTTCCAAAGTTGTCGCATTAACCCAACACAGTTCCCAACTACTGCTGAAACTTGCTGCTTTAGTGAGAGGTCAGTGTCCAGTGTGATGCCCAAACTCTTAACGGCAGATGCTGGTGCCGGCACTGTGCCTAGCTCTAAAGGCCAGCAGCAACTAGACCAAGGTGAAACCACTGCAGACAGAACCAGGACCTCCGTCTTATCTGGGTTTAACTTCAAAGAGTTGAAGGTCATCCAGTTGGTAATAAACCGGAGGATGTTCTGGACATTAGACTGGGAGGGAGCAGTGTTGTCAATGCGGACGATCAATTGCGTATCGTCCCCATAGGTAAAAACATGACAGTCCAGTTTGGATAGTGCATAAGTCAGTGGCTGCAGATAAATGTTAAATAGGAGGGGGGACAAAGCTGAGCCTTGAGGTACACCCCACCCTAACCTGCCGGCTTTAGAAGTATACTCTCCCATCTGAACTCTCTGAAAGCGGTCATCCAAGAAAGAGGAGATCCATCGAAGGGCATTCCCCGAAACTCCCAGTTGGCCGACACGGGTAACCAATTTACCGTGGTCCACCGTGTCGAACGCGGCTGAGAGGTCTAAGATGATGAGAGCAGATGGAACCTTCTTATCTGCTGCGCATCGCAGATCACCTAGCACTGAAAGCATCACTAATTCTGTGCTATTATGTGCTCGGAAGCCAGCTTGTCTGGGGTGGAGAAGATTGTTGTCCCCTATATAAGAAGAAAGAGCGCAGAGCACATGTTGCTCCAAGATCTTAGCCATGAAGGGGAGCTGGGAGATCGGTCGACAATTTTTTGGATTGTTTTAATCTGTTCCCACCTTCTTAAGGAGGGGGATCACTGAAGCTTCCTTCAATTTAAGTGAGACCTTCCCACTAGCTAAGGATGTGTTCAGTATAGATTGTATATCCCCTTCCAGAAAGGGCATGGTGGAATGAAACACTTTCGGGGGACAAGGGTCATCCGGTGAGCCAGACTTACTTTTCGATGCAATACGAAGCAGATCATGAGACTCAAGAGGGGGGAAGTCCAGCAAAGGATTGTTTGGTGGCACCAGTAGTTCCTCCTCTAGCGGTGGAACGGAAGTGAGGCAGGAACTGTTAATGTTTGAAACAATATTTTGGTCAGGAAAAACTCTTGCATCTTCTCGCAATCAGCTTGGTCAAAGTCTGGACTGGGTATTTTAGGACAGCTCAACTCTCTGAGGACTTTAAAGGATTCCCTTTGGATGTCCGCTGCCTCCTTTATCTTAGTATTATAGTAACTATACTTGGCTACAGCCACAGAAGTTTTGCAAAGTATCATTGTATATAGATTTTGAGGCAGAGTCCAAAAGATGCCTCCAAAGACGCTCCAATTTACAGAGAGCTTGTTTTTCCATTCTCAAGGCAGGAGTATACCAAGGGACTCCCTTGCTATTTCCTGACAACCTAATCCTTGCTAGCGGTACAGCATGGTCAATCGCGACCAGCACATCAGATGCCATTTCTTTATACAATAAGTCCACATTAGTGGGCTGGGCCGTTAGATGTGTCACATCTGCCCGGCCTCTGCTAATTCTGGCTTCAACAAATGCTTCCTTAAATTTAGTTTCATCAAGTTTTACCCATTTACGACTCATTTTCCATCGGGCCGATCTGTGTTGCAACCGTTGGTCCAAAGACAATGTACCGCTAATTAAAAAATGATCAGACCAGCTACAAGGGCTGGTAATGAGATGGATGGAATTTAACGAGATTGAGGTCCAGATCAAATCCTAAATATGGCCTTTAACATGAGTAGGATGGTTTACAATCTGATGAAGCCCCATCGTTGTCATAAGGTCATCAAGATTCCTGGCTGGCAGGTCTCTTGATTTTTGGTCCCAGTGATAGTTAAAATCACCAAGGACCAGAATTTGCTGATACCTGGAGCAAATATTAAACATCATTTCATAAAACTGATCATGAAAATTGGGAGTCGGCTGTGGAGGACGATAAACAATGATCAGAATTAAACAGGCAGAAGCAAATCCCAGCCTAATCCCCAGAACTTTTGCACCATCGAGGCTTTCCTCAATGATTATCTCTGTGCTGTAAGTGTCACGGAGAAGGAGAGCTACTCCTCCCCCTCTTTTGTTCTCCAGGCGATTATATGTCAAGGCTCTAAATGGGGGGAGGGTGGGGGAGGGAAGCTACAATATCGGGTCCTGACCTCTCATTAATCCAGGTTTCTGTGAGATCCAGAAAATCAAGTTTCTCATCGTGTAGGAGTGAGAACACTTCTAGAGAATGTTTCGCAAGTGATCGTGTGTTTAGTAAAGCGAAATAGAGATTAGATCTGGTCTCGACACAGGTCTTCCCAACCTTGCTATCTGGACTAGATATCGGCACGCAGCTCAATGGGAGGCTGAGGCTATTCCTCAGCAAATTCTCCCGATATAATTGTTCCGTCACTGAGTCCTTTAGAGAAGGGGAGGGTGAGGAATCGTATAATTGACATATTTGCTCCCGATTGTACGTAAAAATGTTGCCAGGGATTCTGCCCACTGGGCGTGGTGGGGCACAGACGGGCACAGATGGGCTTACATTTGGCGCACCTTCGGTGCGCCATCGGTGCGCCCGCTGCGCGTGTCCGCTGCACGTCCAGGAAAGCATAAAAATAAATAGTAATGGAAAGTGGGGGTGTTGCGTGTTTATCTAGGTTCCTGATCGATACTGTGACCTTATGCCCCTATTCGGCTATAAATCCATTTATTCCCTATATTGGCATAACCGTTCAAGTGCGATTTTCTGAAAAGTCATCTCTGGCCTCACACGAACAGAGCCACATTCCAGCATAGTTCTCTCTGCCACTTCCTTTGCGACCAATTAGTGCAATGACAGAGCAGTAGTCACTATCTGATATTCCTAGATAACACTCCGAGTTCTTCAACAAGATAAAAACTCAGCAAACCTGGAAATCCCCGCTTGCTATGTTTTGATTAGTAATGGAACTCTAATGAGCAACTGATAACTATCACTTCCGAGTGACATCTTTAATTGACGTCTTATGTCCAGCAAACTTGCGTCAAACCCGGCACCTGTCAGGTATAAATATTACCAACGTTGCCTTAAGCAAAGAAGCTGTTGCCCGCTGTTGTACGAGCTACTGATGCAAGCTGTCTGCACGACCCCGTGTTGGTGAAGCTAGCACTCTGTCGCTGCAGCCTGCTGTCCCTGTGGTGGTGAAGCTACTGATACCATTATCGCTGCCAAAGCGCGAACGATGGTACAGTACGCTTAGGAGCTGAACAGCCGTCCCTCTGCGAAGACATCCAGCAGATTCCAGCTGCCCGCGGACGCTGTCCCCCCTCCTTCCTCGACGCGCTGAAGAGACCCGCTGCCTTTCTCGTGCAGAGAAATCCAGCTCCGGCGTTTCCGGTCTACCCTCGCAGGTGACTGGGATATCGAGAGTGACCCCTGAAGGAGATACCAATCCTCCATCATTCTATTCAGAGGTATGGTGTTGACTAAACCCTTAGACGAGAATTCTTGAAACAAACCTTGGCAAAACCAACTTAACTTAAAGCTACTTACTTACTCCCCTTTCACGTGTTAGGCTTAGGTCAGGCACACTGGGGTAGGCTTAGTTAGAAGCACCAGTTGAGTATGTTAGCCTAATGTATATATGACTGTATATATGTTTTATTACTTTTAAACCATTGTATGGCTAAGAAACCATATCAATGCTTTTACAGTTCTATTTCGCAATACTTATCTTACTGTACGTACTTTTTATAATAACAATTATTGCAATTGTGGCAATACATTTCTCGTGTACGAGAAGAAAGACTGTTCAATAAATGTTAACCCTTTATTGACAAACGCCCGTCTCTCTATTCTCTACATCTCGTGAAAGTAAACTGCACTAGACTGACTGAGTGAAATACATGTCTATTGTTTCACACGACCCTAGAGATTGACTCTTGAACTGAGGAGCAAAGTTGTCATGTTGCACGGTTGTTGGAAAACTGAATCCCTTCTTGTCTGTGCCAGGGAAGCTGATCACTTCCCATGCAGAGAAGAAAGTTTCCAGTGACCTCTGAGCTAGTTGGTAACACAACCCAATTAAGTTTAGCATAGTCAGTGGAGGCCTGGAATAGTGCAGTTCCACGTCGATACTACTGTTTATGTTATTCCAATGCGCAGGGCCTTGTGGGAAACTAGGAACTACACTACATGGCGCCCAAACGTTTGGTAAGGCGATAAACTAACGCAAGACAGTTAGAGTAACTCAGTCGTGCATATTTCACACAGACCCCTTTCTCCCGTAAATACTCCAATAGACGTCTGGAGTGGGTGAAAGGTTAAAATCCGCCCGACCTTAGTAGGAAGAGATTCCTATGTAAAGCTCTGGTTTATTCAACGTTGAAGGATACAGTGTTCCAAAATATTGTGCACCTAATCTTTGTCTCCTTGGAGACCTACTCTGCAAAGCCTGCATTTTTTAAAATGTCAGACAGTGAAGAAGAAAGGGAAGCAGCTAGGCTGGCATCCATACTAATAGAGGAGGACTCGAGTCTCCTACAGACTGACCCGGATGCTATCAACATCCCGGTCCACTTAAGAAGATCTATAACGTTAAAACTTATAGAGAACGGACTGACACCTCAAGGTGGTACAGTAATTTTCGTGATAGAGGCTCACGAATATCGGCAGACAGAGGTATTCTATTCATGGATAAACTTTCCAGCGGTAAACGCTATAACAAAAGAGTTTCACTATTACAAAATAGAGAAACCTCCGGAAGAGTACGCTCCTTTCGAGGAGATTGAAATTTATTTTATTTATTTATTTATTTATATGCTTCTATAGCGCCTGAATAGACCCCCGAAGGGGTATCTCCGCGCTTTGCCATACAAAGGAGACCAGCTACTCTGCCCATAAACATTTTTAGTGGGTGGTAGGAGGGGAGTGAATTAAATGCTGGAAAAAAGGTACGTTTTCAGGGTTTTTCGGAAAGACAGGTGATCAGTACTAAGTTTTAATGCGAGGGGCAGGGTGTTCCATAGGACAGGCCCTGTGTATGCTAAGGCCCTGCCTCCTTGCCGAGTTTTTTTAATTTTTGGAACCTTAAGGAGCTGGAGGTTGCTTGATCGTAGTGAACGTCCAGGAACATAAGGAAGGAATGCTGAGGTGAGATATTTCGGTCCTTTCCCCATCAGGCACTTGTGAATTGTACACAAGATTTTGAATTTGGTCCGCAGTCGCACTGGCAGCCAGTGAAGTTCTGTCAGTAGTGGCCGGGAGGGAGTCCTAGATGGAGCATTCATGACTAACCTCGCGGCCGTATTCTGGACCACCTGTAGTTTGTTGAATTGGCCTTCATTAGCTGACAAAAGAAGGCCATTACAGTAGTCCAGTCTACTGACGACCAGAGCCTGGACCAAGGTCTTTCTGTGGTGATCTGGGAGAAAAGGAAACACCCTTCTCAGCAAAGAAATAACCCCGAAACAGGTACCAGCAACCTGGTTGACGTGTTCTTTAAAGGTCAGTGACTGATCAAACAGCACTCCCAGATTTCTTATGGTCTGTTTAGGAATAGGGGCAGGTCCTAGTTCAAGCGGCCACCACTCATTGGACCATAGTGTTGCTGCTTCCCCATAGAGTACAACCTCTGTTTTGGTCACGTTGCACTGTAAGCAGTTGTTTGTCATCCATCTGGAAACTGCCCTCATGCCTTCTGCGAAAGTTCTTTGTAAAGCAGGAGAAAAGGTCTTAAAAGGGAACAGAAGTTGGGTGTCGTCGGCGTAGGACACCGGTATAAACCCAAAAGATCTCACCAAGTCAGCCAGGGGGGCCACGTACACATTAAACAATGTGGGGCTTAGGCATGAGCCCTGTGGCACACCCCTGGTGAGCTCCCTAGCGATGGATTTATGGGAGCCCAATCGGACTTCCTGAGAGCGACCCGAAAGAAAGCTCTCCATCCAGGACAGGGCTGTACCTCCCAGTCCTATCTCTCTCAGCCGACAGAGAAGCAAATCGTGAGACACCGTATCGAAGGCAGCGGATAAGTCCAATAGCACCAGAATCATCGACCCTCCACTATCAAGCGTCATCCTTATGTTATTGGTGACGGCCAGTAGGGCGGATTCGGTGCTTGGTTGGGCCTAAACCCAGATTGTGAAGGGTCTAGGCCACCCGCTGTCTCGATATAGTTAGAAAGGTGGGTGTTCACGTGCTTCTCTGTTAACTTGCCGATGTAAGGCAAGAGAGAGATAGGTCGGAGGTTAGATAAGTCCGTCCAGGGTAGGGTCGCCTTCTTCCGGATTGGGTTTACTACCACAGTCTTCCATTCCATGGGGACTTGGCCTTTGGCCAGGGAGGTGTTGATAACTGCCTGGATCGAGGGGCCTAAGATGGGAATCAAAAGGGCCACCATTTTGGCAGGAAGGAGGTCGCTGGGAGAGCCAGTTTTCATATGGCCAATAAGTGTTGCCAGATTTAGATCTGTGACGGGGGGAATGACAAACAGGGAATTTGTGGCCTGAGTGCCGAGTTTAGCTTCAGGAATGGGTGTAGTGGCCCCACCCTTAGAGGTTAAAATTTTGTCATAAATCAAATTTATTTTTTCCTCAAAAAACTCAGAGATTTCGTCACAGAGTGGTTGAGAAGCATCATCGGTACTTTCAGTGGCTGTGGGTTTAATAAAATCTTTTAGAATTTTAAATAATTCGCGCGGACAGTTCCCTGCCTCCTCCAGTTGCGCGGAGAGGTGGACTTTCCTGGCTAGTTTTATATTTTTATAGTATGCTGACTGAGCCTCCTGAAAGGCTTCCCTGGCCTCTTCATTTTTTGATGTTCTCCAAAATTTTTCTAAACGTCTGCATTTTTGCTTTTCTTTCCTAAGATCAGCTGTATACCATTTCTCCTGTTTGGTATGGAGAAATTGTTTGTGTAGTTTAAGGGGGGCAATGGTGTCAATAGCAGATTTTAGGGATTGATTAAATTTCTCTAATGCAGACTCAGCAGTATCTGTCTCCGTAATAGTCGGTTGCACCCAGTATTTGTGCAAGTTGGTTACTGAGATTTTATGCCATTCTCGACGAAGAATAGGCGGGGGCAAGGCTTTCTGAGGTCGATTGATTGGTCCAGCCAGATGGAACTCAATCAAAAAATGATCTGACCAAAGGATGTTTTTAGCAGGAAAACAACGTATTTTGGAACAGTTTGAGAATATAAGGTCGAGGGTGTGCCCACCTATGTGTGTGGCACCGTTGTTGCTTATATTGAGCCCCAGGTGGGATAGGTCAGTGGTCAGATGAGTGGCTTCCGGCAATTCTGGGACGTCCATATGTATGTTAAAATCCCCGAGGAGGATAAAATCCTCCTTGGCTTTTATATGGGGAGCAAGTGTTTCCAGAAGGAGCAGGGCGAAGTCCGGATTGGGAGTGGGTGGACGATACAGAAGGGCTCCTCTCCAGGAAATATTACCTAATGTGATTTTAAAAATCATGATTTCCAACATTGGACTACATATTTTATCTAAAATAGTTGTCTTAAACGTATCCTTACAAATAATCGCTAAGCCACCTCCTGTTTTAATGGGCCTATCAGCATGCATAATTCTGTATCCTGAGGGAACACCCAACACAACAGCAGGTGTAGTGTGGGGTTTCATCCACGTCTCAGTGAAGAAACAGAGATCAGGTTGTTCCGCGTGAATGAGATCCCAAATCTGTAGTTGGTGCTTAGGCATGGAACGCACATTTAAAAGGAGACACTTAAGTTCCAGGGGAGTAGTGGGTATATTATCTTTGTCGCAAAAGCTATTTCCTGTCGAATCTGACTGAAAACGGCATTGGAGGCAAGAAAAGCTCCCTTCGAGCTGTTTACATTGTAACCGAGTATCACACTTCACCCTTGGCTGTAACAGTCGGAGGGTGTGGGGTGAGTAGGTAACAAGGTTAATACCTTCGGGAGGCATCGTGGAGTCGCCCTATAGCCTCTGTGCCTCTCTGTTCTGCCTCGTCCTGTCGCGGACGGGCGCAGACGGGCAGCTCTTTGGCTGGTCTTCGGCGTGGCTTCGGCGACGCTGCGCGCGAACGCTGCGCGCTCACAAGGGGCGATGGCTAAATAGGCCCTCCAGATAGGTGCACTAGAGCGCTAACCGCTCGTGGAGTGTCCCGGCAGGAAGTGACTGGCTCTCCCTGGCCCGCCCTCCGCGCAACGGTACTGGTTACCGCGTCGGACCGGGGCGGGTCAGGAGGAAGGACGAGCACAGGCTTCCTTGGGTGAGTAAATATCGTTCCCCTCCTCCTTGTATTCAAGAAAAGGGCTATGGGGTTTTTAATCTCCCCAGTGTCAAATATGTGCGTGGTGTAAATGAAATGCGAGTCAAGTGTCAGTGCCACACTTAAATGTGTCACACTTAAATTTCAAGAGCACCTGCTCTGGTTTAATGGCGCCCTAAAACACAATGATCACATAACTAGGCTCGGTCCACTAGGTAGACCAGGAGCCACGTGGCCGGTTCTAGCCAGCTACACACCACATCCGGACATTATAAAAATGTCTAGAGATGAGCTGTTAGTACAGCTAAACACACTAATTAAAATACATAGGCAATTAGTCCAATATATAATGCGGACTGCAACAGTCCAACCAGCTGTTAATACACCACAGCTGACCCCTCATCAGGGGAACACAAATAAAATTACACCACAGAACATACAGTCATGTCTTGGTAAAACACCCGTAAAACGGGAACAAATTCCTTTCTGGTTAGCACAGAAAATCACTCAAATAGAGGCAGTATTTTCTGATACTACCCCTATTGAGAAACACAGAATCTTGACCATCTGCCTTCCTATGGGAATCGCACCACACGTGGAGGACTGCGACACTTGGGGTACAGTCTTTGCTTCCATCTACACAAAAACACACGGTGTTCCGTCTATGGCGGTAATACCAGAAGTGCTAAAACAGATTCAGAATGAATTCGGTCCAGAGCCCGCTTTAAATCTAGGTATGAAATTACTGAAAGACTTCAAGCAGGTCACGGCTATATTATTAGCCAACATTAGAGGAGAAGCAGCATCTGTGGCGATTCGCCAGAAGTTGAAGGAAACAGATATAAAAGATCCTGTTGAGCTTGCAAAAATCATAGAAAAATGCTATGAAGAATTAGGAAGAGACAGCTTGGGTGGGAAACCGGTAAAGCCCCAACTGCTCGAAAATCCTGAAAAATTATTTATTAAAAATAATTTAAACGCTCCTAAAAAGAGCTGGGATGGAAATAAACAATCCACTCCCAAGGAAAAAGTTTTCCAGTCCAGAGGAAGGTCTCCTCGACGGAGGGAAAGAACTCCGACTCGAGAACGCCAGTCTCCCCAGAGGGAGCCCTCTGAGAAAAGATATAACCTTAGAAATAGGGATAATCTGAAAAAACCTGATAGATATCAAAGTATTGATACACGTCCCTCTCGATCTTTTCCACAGAATTCGGAAAGAAGAGGACGGTCAGACCCAGGAGAGCACACCAAGTCCAAAGACAAGGAACCTGCTCAGAGTAAAAAATCTCAATTTCAGAAAAAGAAGGTAGCCAGTATTAGAGTAATCAACCATGCCGAGAATACTGAGGACACAGTTGAAAAACGGGGAGTGGGCATTGACAATGTTGGACAGTGCAGCAGAAATCAGTATAGCGCGCAAGATCTTGATGAGTCATCTGGAGACAGTGGACACGAATGAATTCATTCAGGTTGAAACTGCCGACGCCAGACTTAGCGAGCCCCATAAAATATACAAAATAACATTGCGTATAGAGGGTGATAAGACTAGGAAGATTAAGGGTCTATTTTGGGATAAGCTCTCAAAAGGCTATGATATTCTGTTAGCTGAAAAAGATTGGCCCCCAGAGTTTGTCAGGGAGTGCCCTCGTGGCGAAGAAGTGATTATGCCTGCCTTCTCGAATCACATTCCGAATCACAAAAAATATACCTATGCAAGGAAATGGGCAGTAGCCCAGGCACCTGCATTATATAAAAATCATGTCGGATGGGATGAGGATTCTCCTCCTCACAAAATCCAACTAAAAAGTGAACCAACTGCCCAACGGCAGTATCCCATAAAGCAAGAAGCTAAAAAACAGGTCAGGGAGATCTTAGATCAACTCGAATACCAGGGGGTGATTGAAACATGCACCTCTCAAATGAACAATCCTTTGTTTCCTGTCTCCAAGCCAGACAATTCATATCGTCTAGTTTTGGACTACAGACATCTTAATACATGTTGCAAAACTTTTGCAGTACAAAACTCGCATAGTGCAGCCCTAATGAATAATATAGTTAGGAAAAAATATAAAACGACATTAGACATTTTTAATGGTTTCTTTTGTCAAAACATTGCACCGGAAAGCAGATATTTGACCGCTTTCTCTGCATTTGGGTCGCAGAAAAAATTCTGTCGACTCCCACAGGGGTTCAAGAACAGCCCAGGACTATTCTCAGCTAGGGTAACAGAGTTACTACAAATATATGATGATGAAGCATTATCTTACGTAGATGATATTTATCTCACAGACGACGACTTGGATACTCACTTGAAAAGAGTGAACACCATCATACTTGGGTTCGCAGCAGAGGGTTACAAATTCAACTTTAAAAAGTCCCGAATTGCCCATCTGACAGTACTATTTTTAGGGTACTAATTATCAAGTGAAGGGAAAAGCCTAGCGGACAACTTCTTAGAGAAGTGCGCTGTACTCCAAGCTCCAAAAACGCTGAAGAATTTACAATCAATACTAGGTTTTCTGAATTTCGGAAGAACTTACATACTAAATTACGCAGAGAGGGTTAAACCTCTCTACGAACTAATTAAACCTGATTTTAAACAAATCAATTGGACTCAAAAACACACAGAAATTTTGAGATCACTGCAAACAGACATGTTAGCAAAAACAAAATTAGATACACGTGACAACACACGTGATCTTGTAATCCGAGTCATCCCAGGAAGATGCGGATTCACGTACCTAACCTCTAATGAGGGAGAAAAGGTACCAATTTCAATTAAATCTCACTTGTACACACAAGCAGAAAAAGCATTCAGTCACACAGAAAGAACTGTGAACGCAGTGCAAATCGCATTAGCAAATGAACGAGAACTAGCACACGGCAAACGGATTAATATCCTTACAGCAGAATCCGCCTTCGAAGCGCTATTCAGCCCAGTAAACCTGCCTACAGTGTCACTGGATCCGAAATGGATACAGTGTATAGATTCTCTAGGAGCGGAAGATGTGAAATACTATTTCGCCCCGCAATACGAAGAACTGAATGATTTAGAATATGAAGAAGAATATCCTCTGCCAATCGAAATTCTGCCTCTCCCACAATACGCATGTATAATCTATACAGATAGTTTTGTACAGCATTTCAACGTAGAGAAAAAATCCTACGATGCAGCATGTGCGATCATTAAATGTCGTTGGCTGTGCGGTAAAATTACACCGAAAGTAACAAAAACTGAGTCAGTAAAATACTGTTCGGTTCAAAGAACTGAAATCAGATCTTTAAAGATGGAGCTCGAAAATGCAGAACGCAAATTCCCGACACTTATTGTGTGCGATTCTCATTTTTGCGTCAATTCTTACAACAATAAACTGCAGAGTTGGATCGAAAACGACTACAAAGATGACACAGGTGCCACAATAAAGCATAAATTGCTCTGGAAACAGGTAGCTCTTTTACACAAAGAACTACAAAAGACTCACGTGATTCACGCACGGAGTCTTCAACGTGATGGCGTTCACGTTGCAGGGAATTCATTGGCTAATACAGCCACCGCGGAAGCAACTAAACCGGCTTCCGTAGCCACAAAAAAGCGTACAGATAAATACATAGACGGGGAAACCATGCTGGCAGTGAAAACGACCGTAAAAGGCGACTGTGCAGCACTACCCGTAAACTATCCACTCAATTATGCATACATAATCGATGCAAACTCCGTTCCTTTTGCTCGAATCCCTGGAGTGGGGGACAGAGTAATTCCAAACAGGAGCAGGAGGGGCTTCCTATTACTGGAAGCACACATGGGGTTGGGTCTGAGACACCAAACAATCAAAGCCTCTCTGAAAGAATTAAAATCAGAGTACTGGTGGCCAGGAATGAGTATAGATATTCAATGTTTTGCTCAAAATTGTGAAGACTGCAACAGAGATCGCAGTAATGAACAGGCCAGTGTAGTTTCAGGATCCCTTCTAGACAGCATAAGGCGGTCTATCTGCGCAATCAAAGAAGAGAAGCGCGTCCCAGTGTACACCATTAAGACTAAAAGCACTTAAATAATGAGGCCCCCAGCGCTCGGCTGACGCTAGAACGGTTATAAAAGATTTGCGAGTCCATATCGGCATATACGCAATTACCACGTTCCATTCTGACCAGGGTCCTGCTTTCAGCTCTCGAGCTTATAAGGAGGCCATGGCTAGCATGGGAATTGGGTTGCGGTATTCTTGTCCGTCATACCCCGGAAGGGAACAGTGTGGTAGAAAGAAAAAACCGTGACATAAAGCAATCTATAACAGCGAAGGTATTAGGTTCAGGCGCTGGGTGGGTCAAACATTTAATAAGTGTCCAGACTAGTCTTAATAACATGCCAAGAAATTCTCTAAAAGGTTTCAGCCCATACGAACTATTGTTCAGAATTAGAATGCGAGTTCAGGACCTCGATAGTCAGATGTCAGTGGTGCAAGAAGAAACAACAGACTTTGACATCAAAGATCGTTTGGCTGTTTTACAGGAACTGAATGAAACAAGAAAATCCTTAAGCAACATAAAGTTAAAGCAACAGCCAAGTACCACTGACGAGGCACCACCAGCAACAGCCCCAGCAAGGCCTGTCTGGATTCCAAAGATTGGGGATCTAGTCAGAGAAAAGATCGCGGTGAAGAAGGAATTTGGGCCTTCTTACAGAAAAGCAGTACCTGTCTTGGCAGTCACCGAAACAAGATCAGTTGTGCTACCGCCCCTTGCTGGTAAAAAGGAGAACAGAGTCGTGTCCATCGACCTGGTAAAACCACAAGCATGTGGCCTATAATCAACAGTAGGCCCAGTGGACTCCCAAGAAACAACAGAATACCCAAACTTGCAACAATCCAAGAGGTTCAAACTGAAAGACTAATCACATCGATCAGCCTGCAGTGCACAATGAAGGACTATGCAATAATGCCATGGAACTCGTGCCTCTTGAGACACAGATTGAAACAGTTCGTCAAGAAACAACACCAGTCTACACTGATGTGGCATCAGAAAATACTACCGAAAGACAGATTGAAAGAGCAATCCCATCAATTGACAGAACTGCCTCTGGTTATTTCATCAACTTCGACAACTTCTCTGAAGATCAAAATGAACCCGAAGTGATGCCAGAAACAAAAAAGTATTCTAAAGAAAATACAACAGGACTCCTTCAACAAATCAAAGAACTATATCTGGATTCACCGTTGATTGAGCATTGGATTATCTCAGGGGTATTCATACTCCTACTATGCCTAATTTTAGTTTTAATTTTAGGAAAGTTTATTACAATTGAATGGACACAGCAAGTCAGAACATCAACCTAGTCCTGAAACCACACAGATCATCCCACGTGAAGAAAAGAGAACTGTCAACAGTAAATGTCACAGCAATTCCAATACCTGGTGGAGTAGTATGGGAGAAAACAGACTATGAGATCTATGGTCCGGTCGAAGTCCTGAAGTATCCTCATCAACTAAAGGTTTCCTTAAGTGACTTTGTGACACCTAGTACATTCTCTGATGATTGGGACTTTAACAGTATTAATGACATGATGTCTGATTTAGTAATGTCAGCTAGATTCACAGATCATGATTATTTACAAGGTTCATCTAGTTATGAGCAGTTATTCTGTTACACCCACTATGGGGATCATTACTTGCATAAATCTGCACAGCCTAGAAATGTTTTTATGTATAATCAATGGGAACATTGTTCTACACCACCTAAAAGCAGTTCTAAAGCATTTTTTGAGAAATTCAAATACTTCTCAGGGTTTAACAACAGTGATGCAGAAACATTCTATTACAAACTGTTAGATAAAACAGGAATGAAAACAATGCTGACAAATTCTAAATTGATATATTCAGAAGCATTTTTATGACAAAATGATGACATTTGGTTTTGATTATTGGAAAAATAATATTGAAACGAAAACAATTTGGGGTACAAAAGATTGGCAGGTGCAAGGCATTGAAGCACTGTTTAGAACCTGCATGATACCAGAACAAATGTTGTTTTTAAATGACACAATACACCAAACATCCTGTCTTGGCCTAGCTAAGAACAAAGACCTTAAAACACCGTCTATACCAAACCCAATACCTGAGAATACAACCACAGATATTGAGTTAGACGTGTCACAAATTTTACATTTCAACAGAACACATCCTGATTGGAAAAAGTGGTTAATCTGACCTACAGACACAAATAGCTGTCAAGATAGATTCCTGAATAAAACACAGGGGTTGAAAATGACCAGATTAGACCCTAGATACTCCCAGAGACAACATCCAGGGATAATAACAACATACAGTGTAGGGAAGCTCTGCCTTGAATGGCTAACTACATCCACACTGGCTGAAATTAAACAACACTTGTCTTTATTAAAAGATGGTGCTGATTTGCGCGATTTCATCCTTGGACCACGCAAACAGCGTCAAAAGCGTTTCATAGCGACCAGTATCTATGCTGCTTACAACGAGGCTTGGAAAGTAAAGCAAATTGAAACTGCTGAAAAAATACGAGAAATTGATCGTATTAATTTGGAGAAATCACTTTCTGTAGTAGACAATGGGTTAATGACTCTGTCTTCCAGAATATATTCGTTGGACAATATTGTATCCTCTGCCTTTGATGTGATAGACAGAGATTTGCTTATGTTACAACAGGGCCAGTCTCAATTACGCTCTATTATAGAACTAGGCTGGACGCTGCAAAATCTTCGTTCAGGCTATGTGCCTTGACGTTTAATCAACACAACGTCATTATTTTCCAGTTTTAACTTTACTGATAAACAGATCAGTTTGGCACAGAAAGGAGCAGACTATATCCTGAGCATCGAAAAACTTGAGAGATTACCATTGACAATGTCAGAGAGTCCTGTCATTGAATGGATAATACACGGAATTATCACAATTCCGATAACAACTTTCCGATTTAAAAAGTACATACCTGCTGGCCAATATGAACAATTGGGTTAAGGATATGTAAAATCTGAATGGAAATTACCATACACTCATTCTTGCTATAGTGACAGCGACAAAAATGTATTTCTTAGTGGTGACAACTGTAAACATTCACTAAGCGGTATACTTTTGTGTCAGGGTATTAATTTACACGGAGCATGTGATGGAAATTCAAACAACCTTTCATGCCACCAGCTAGTCACACCTGCAACTCAGATAGAGCCCTTCTTTATGCAACTTTCGAACGGGAGTTACATTCTTAGAACGGATCACAGATGTTGTGGCCTCGTGCCAGGGAAAAGTTATCTAGTAGAAGTAACATCCATGGTCAAATGCTGTATGCAAGCATTGTTTCCGAGTGGGCCTCCAGACACAGTGACTCCCATCTGGCCTCGTCTGAATCTCTATTCTATACGAATTGATACTTTAAGCAAAATGAAATCTGTACTTTTACAGACAACAGTGCCTATAACGTCATCTAAAGAGACGTATGATCTTCTAGTTGCAAGGACAGCTACTGAAGTTCATGACCTTTTATCAACAAATTGCCCAGTGCATTTCGTAGAAATGTTCAGCCAACTCCTTAACATGTCTAGTGCAACAAGCATCCCAGGCATATTTAAGACAGTCTTTACGGGACTGCTAACACCCTTCCAGGCAATTTTGGGAATCTTTCCTAATTTTGTGCACTCCATTTTTGGCGGCATACCATTATTTTTGGGACTCGTCGCAGGGATTTTATTTTTGACCCTCCTGCTTCGTTATGGCAAGCCTCGGCTCAGACATAGCTCCCATGGGAATGGAAGAGACAATCCTAGCAATGCGCTACCGGGACAGGATAACTAACGTCCTTGGATTGGCCAGGCTGAGAGATCTAAACATGACCTGGTTCCTTTCATTCAGACCGATATGGCAAAATTGCATTTTACCTGTGCTACGGTGTATGCTTTGCGGCGATGAATGCGTGTTGGACATCTGTCTTTCACTTCCATCAGCAGTACCAATGGACGTCAATACTTTGCTCAGTCCAATAACGGCTCACGCATTGTGTTGTCCCCAGCGGCTACCAATCCTGATGACGGCATTTGTGGAAACTCCTGTACTACAGCCAAGTGCTAACAGTGGAGCGAGTGACAAAAGCAACATCATCCAGGTACAACGTTCTGTGAGCATTGCTGGTCCTGCCTTTGATGACAGCAATCATTCCCACACCTGCCAAGTTACAGCACTATCTAATTTGGTTGAACTATCACCTGAATTTGTAGACCAATTCTTTGAGAGCCTGTCTGATACGATGTTCTCACCCTTAGAGAAACAATAACTTTTAAGAAGCTTTCCGACACACAGCGTTCCCATCAACTCTGAATTCGGCCTTCAGTTTTGATCAACAAAAACTGCTAGAAGCTTTGGAACTCTATGTTTCCCCGTTCAAGCATTAACATTTTTTTTTTTTGATTTGGACAATTTTTCGAATATTGACCTTTTTTTGGCACGAACAATTCTTTGCTTAACGTAAAAACTATTCTTAGAGAACAGAAGCTTCACACTTCTATTTCTAAACACATCTAGAGACATAACAATATTACACCAGCCTCTAGCACATGTTATTACAATGCATTTTTATGTGATGATTTATCTCGCTTTTCTTCTGTCAGAGATACTTCATGTGTAATTCTTTATGCATAATCGTTCATTGATTTCATATGCAATAACTTTTTGAATGATTTCTATGCTTCAAAAAACGTACAGTACCTAAATTCCATGTATTTCAAGTACGCCTATTTCAAATGCATTTATGTATTTTGGGGTGGGCAATGTTACACATGCATCTAATTGCTTTAGTTTTAGTAATTTTGATGGACATTAACCCGTGGAGTGGGTGTTGCGTGTTTATCTAGGTTCCTGATCGATACTGTGACCTTATGCCCCTATTCGGCTATAAATCCATTTATTCCCTATATTGGCATAACCGTTCAAGTGCGATTTTCTGAAAAGTCATCTCTGGCCTCACACGAACAGAGCCACATTCCAGCATAGTTCTCTCTGCCACTTCCTTTGCGACCAATTAGTGCAATGACAGAGCAGTAGTCACTATCTGATATTCCTAGATAACACTCCGAGTTCTTCAACAAGATAAAAACTCAGCAAACCTGGAAATCCCCGCTTGCTATGTTTTGATTAGTAATGGAACTCTAATGAGCAACTGATAACTATCACTTCCGAGTGACATCTTTAATTGACGTCTTATGTCCAGCAAACTTGCGTCAAACCCGGCACCTGTCAGGTATAAATATTACCAACGTTGCCTTAAGCAAAGAAGCTGTTGCCCGCTGTTGTACGAGCTACTGATGCAAGCTGTCTGCACGACCCCGTGTTGGTGAAGCTAGCACTCTGTCGCTGCAGCCTGCTGTCCCTGTGGTGGTGAAGCTACTGATACCATTATCGCTGCCAAAGCGCGAACGATGGTACAGTACGCTTAGGAGCTGAACAGCCGTCCCTCTGCGAAGACATCCAGCAGATTCCAGCTGCCCGCGGACGCTGTACCCCTCCTTCCTCGACGCGCTGAAGAGACCCGCTGCCTTTCTCGTGCAGAGAAATCCAGCTCCGGCGTTTCCGGTCTACCCTCGCAGGTGACTGGGATATCGAGAGTGACCCCTGAAGGAGATACCAATCCTCCATCATTCTATTCAGAGGTATGGTGTTGACTAAACCCTTAGACGAGAATTCTTGACACAAACCTTGGCAAAACCAACTTAACTTAAAACTACTTACTTACTCCCCTTTCACATGTTAGGCTTAGGTCAGGCACACTGGGGTAGGCTTAGTTAGAAGCACCAGTTGAGTATGTTAGCCTAATGTATATATGACTGTATATATGTTTTATTACGTTTAAACCATTGTATGGCTAAGAAACCATATCAATGCTTTTACAGTTCTATTTCGCAATACTTATCTTACTGTACGTACTTTTTATAATAACAATTATTGCAATTGTGGCAATACATTTCTCGTGTACGAGAAGAAAGACTGTTCAATAAATGTTAACCCTTTATTGACAAACGCCCGTCTCTCTATTCTCTACATCTCGTGAAAGTAAACTGCACTAGACTGACTGAGTGAAATACATGTCTATTGTTTCACACGACCCTAGAGATTGACTCTTGATCTGAGGAGCAAAGTTGTCATGTTGCACGGTTGTTGGAAAACTGAATCCCTTCTTGTCTGTGCCAGGGAAGCTGATCACTTCCCATGCAGAGAAGAAAGTTTCCAGTGACCTCTGAGCTAGTTGGTAACACAACCCAATTAAGTTTAGCATAGTCAGTGGAGGCCTGGAATAGTGCAGTTCCACGTCGATACTACTGTTTATGTTATTCCAATGCGCAGGGCCTAGTGGAAAACTAGGAACTACACTACAGGGGGAGCCGCGTCCCTCAACACAATCGGCAAGGCAGCCGTGGTGGACCGGGGAGCGGGGACAAACTGTGCAAGTAGGCGGTAAGCGTTTATGGAACAAGTTTTAAAAAACCCCAGTTAATATCCCCACAGCAATCTATATCTAAAAGTGAGCAGCAATACTCTAAAAGAACTAACATCATGTTAAAAAGCTCTACCAGTTCTTGATCAAAATTAATTGCCAGCACTCAGTACACGAGTAAGCTATGTCTGAGCTACTCGCTGTTGGCTCCATGCCCCTAAATAGCAGAAGTGGGAGGAGCCGCGTCCCTCCACACAATTGGCATGGCAGCCGTGGTGGACCGGGGAGCAGGGACAAACTGCGCAAGTAGGCGGTAAGCGTTTATGGAACAAGTTTTAAAAACCCCCAGTTAATATTCCCACAGCGTTCTATATCTAAAAGTGAGCAGCAATACTCTAAAAGAACTAACATCAGGTAAAGCTCTACCAGTTCTTGATCACAATTAATTGCCAGCACTCAGTACAAGAGTAAGCTATGTCTGAGCCACTCGCTCCTGGGTGCATGCCCCTAAATAGCCGAAGTGGGAGGAGCCGCGTCCCTCCATACAATCGGCACGGCAGCCGTGGTGGACCGGGGAGCGGGGACAAACTATGCAAGTAGGCGGTAAGCATTTATGGAACAAGTTTTAAAAACCCCCAGTTAATATCCCCACAGCGTTCTATATCTAAAAGTGAGCAGCAATACTCTAAAATAACTAATATCAGGTTAAAAAGCTCTACCAGTTCTTGATCAAAATTAATTGCCAGCACTCAGTACACGAGTAAGCTATGTTTGGTATCCCCTATGTTTCTCCGGTTTGAACTTATCAGGATTCAATTTGACATAGTCGTATGTTGACAGGGAGAACAGAGTATTTTTATGCCAAATAGCACCATTTCTTTTGTTTTACAAACATCTTTTGCTACGGATACCAAATATTACGCCTCACACATTCCTATAATATCTCATATCCCTTACATTTCATGGGTTACCCTTTGGCCATTGATCCACTAAAGTTGCCTTTCATTTGATAGCAGTTTATAGTATTTATTCACATTTTTGATAACATTCCAGAAGCTTTCACATTCGGTTCCTTTGAGGAGGCTTGGCAGACACCACATGCAGCACCAGCACTGCACTGCAGTCACCTGCAGCCTGAAACTGGTGGAGAGTTGGGGGCAATGGCGCACTGTCTGGAGAACATGCTTGATCATCCACTTGGGGTTGATACCAACGTGGGCATGATGGTGAAGCCCAAATCTGCTAAGAACCCCACCACTGGAACTGGGGATGCAGCGGGCCCTTCCTCCCCTCCTGATAATGGAGTTGACACTCTGGGTAACTCTCCACAGTCACTCTGTCAAGTGGAAAAAGATATTGCATCCAATATCGATGCAGTCTTCTTGGTTGTGAACCTGCTCTGTAGGGATCAAAGGAAACTGGTGAACTAATGCGACCCACAATTGCAGGAACTCCAAAACCAACTGAAGCACATGAGAGTAGAGGTGACCTCTCTACATCGGAGGACGCAGAGGGCTGTTCAAGGCTTAATAATGTCCACTTCTTGGGCCTTTCTTGAGTGTTTGGCAGGCCTGAGTATGAAACTCTTTCTTGAACAGTAGTTGATAACCACAGAAAGGTAATGTATCCAAATTTTACTCTGTAGAGAGAGCACATTGTCTACCTGGGAGGCCTCTATCAATGGGAGCCAGTCGAGTCCTGTAATTGAGGGACTACTTAATTATAGGGACAGAGACTTGATTCAGCAGTTGTTTTGGATGAAAGGTCCCTGGCACTTAGAGGGCAGCAGCATCACTGCTTACCTGGATTTTACTGTAGAGGAGCAGCATTTTCGCAACTCGCATAGCGTGGTCAAGCAACGCCTCTGGGAGTCAGGGTCGAATTGGTAAGTCGGGCACTGAGGCAATGGCCGAGGGGTGAGTATTTGAGTTCCAGCTGTGGGCTGCTTTTTTGGGCAGCCTGGGGGCTGATTTGGGCTGTATCAGTGCTGTTCAGATGCCTTCAGAGGCCCAGAGGGTGCCTGAGTGGACGTTCTGGAGGCAGATGTACCTCTATTACCTTCCTTTTACCAAGGGGCTGAGGTGTCACTCCTTTTCTCTCGCTGACCCATTAGTGTATGCAGATTGAGTGGGGGTGGGGGGCATGAGCTGAAGTTGCCTCATTTGTATTCAGGTGTGGTTTACCAGTGTAGTCTAATTTGTGCCTTTTTTATCTAAGTGAACTTATCAAAACATGCCTCTGTCAGAGACCTCCCACCTCCTTTTCATAAAACTTCCCCGAAGAAGTGTTTTGCGGAAGGGCAATCCACAAATGTGGGCCACATTTGTTTTAGAATTCCCAGGTGTATTTTTGATCCCAAGGGAGCTAGGCCTGAATTATGCTCTTCTTTATCCTTCTAAACTTAAGGTGATGGATGAGGAGTGAATCCATTTTTCTTGACTCTAGGATATGCATAAACCTGGTTATATGCCAAGGGAATTGCAAAGCCCACATGAGATGACTGGAACACTGGTAAATAGCTTACAACACAACTGAGGCATAGGAGGAGTGGGGGTCTGAGAGCCGCCCCTTCATGGCACAGGCAGGGGAAGTGGTGCTGCAATATTGTCAGAACTCATTTGAGGTGTTGCGATCTTACCATGCCTCTGACAGTCGGATACTAATGGCTCGATGGCTGCTGCTGGGGAGGACTCCCGGAGGTCGGAGTTGATGCCATGGCTCCCAGGCGATCAGCTATGAGGGGTGGGGTTTGCTCTTTGATGTGTGGTAAGTTGTGCGGACTGCTCACCAGTGACTATTGAAGACACGTTGGGGCCTCATGAGAGAGAGTTGGACGTCCAGATCATTGGTGTCTGTGACCACTGACCTCTCCAACCAGGACATGTATTTTATTACGCATTTCTCTTTGGCTGATGTTCATTCATTGGATGGTTATGGCTGGGTATGAGAGGGAGGTTATAAATCTTGTGTTTTCTTTTGGCACACAGATGAAGTTTCCTACATATAATTATGTGCATGGTCTTGTACTACACTGGTCTCTTGAATGCTGATGGGGCATGTGGGGGACTTGCACACTGGAGTTGTGGGGAATGAGAATTGTGAAAAGTGAGGCATCACTACTTATCACCATACCCTATGTGCTCGCCTACAGGGCCACACCACCCCACACTATATAACTTGCTGATGTGGAACATTAAGGACATGGCCACTACCACACAGAGATACTGAGTTCATACATTTCTTAATCACAGCTACACACACAGCTTTTTTGCAAAAGATGCATTTGACACAGGAAGAGTTACAAAAAGTGCATACAAAATGGAGTGGATAGTTGTGTGGAATTACAACATTGGTGAATTCACAGGGATCATGATATCAATTGCCAGGTGGTCCCATTTGTGAGAGACATGCACAGAGTTGACACTGAGGGTAGGTACGTTGTGGTGGAAGGACATAAGGACGATGCCCCCCTCACGCTGGAAGTTGTTTCTGTCCCAACACTAATCATTCTGATTTTATAGGCCTCCTCATCCCAGCTCCTTTCCAGGACCTACACAATCTCATGATATTGGGCAATGACTTTAATTGTGTTCTGGATGATGGCTGGGAGTGCTCCACCTCTCCGCTGAACAGCGCTATGTGTGTCAGGCTGCATAATACTTTCAGGAGTGAAAGGTTAACTAGAGCATGTTCGATATGTGGTGCTTGCACCAACCAGACACCATTGACTTCATTTTTTTATTGCCTAATCCATGACCTCCAGACTATGTTTGATCTTTTTCTCTGCAATGAACTAATAGGCACGCAGATAACTATGATGGAGTACTTGGCACTCTCCACTGCTGATGGCATTACGGACCTGGACGTTCCACACTGAGGCACCACAGAACCCCCTTCAGGGAGGCCCTATCAACTCATATTTCCCAATATTTTGTATTTAACACTAACATCACCCCTTCCAGAACTCTGGAGTTGGATGCCCACAAGGCGGTCATCAGAGGGCAATACATTGCCACTACATGGTGGGGGCCCTTAAGGCCCTGCGCAGGGTTCTTCTGAACATGGAGTGGGAGTTAGGACTACTTGACACTGAGGTGTCACATGGGCTGATGGGACAGAAAGCCAAAACGATCTAGAGGCACGATTGGGAAAACATAACTATATAGGCACTGCTTTTCCATTCTCCATGTGGAGGGGGATCGCTTGGGCAGGCTATTCGTGTGGGCTTTCAGTTGGGGGGCCAAAGCACATTATGATCTGGCCAGGCCCCGCTCTTCCCCCCTCCCCTCCCCCATGGCTACAGCCCTGCCTGGGCCCCTCTGCTATGGGCCATGCTATGACAAATGGTGCTAAATCCAGTCCTGGGCCCTTGGAAGTGAGTTTCTGTGCTGCAATCAAGAACACAAAGTATCAACTCCAAAGTGTCATTTTGGGACCTGTGCATCCCTGGAAAACGGGTGCATCGCCACTGCCTGCATAGAAGCCATGGACCCGCTCGCCGATTCTATGACGCAGCAACCTCGACTTTCAACAAAGACCTGATTTTTCCACAGCACCTCTGAAGAATCACTGCTGCATGAGTCTCGGACACCGCATCACCGACATCCATTGTGCACCGACCCGACTCCGACGCATTCCCTGCCCTTTGATGCTTTTGACCGATGCATCGCCTTCAGCCCAGCGGTTCAACTATGACACCATGAAAATTGACTCACATTGCTCTTGACATTGACACATAACCAACGCTGCATCGCCTTCAGAAACTAAAGCATCGCTCCCATAACCGACGCATCACCTCCTTTGTACAACGCATCGTCCCCAAGCACCAATGTCTCAAAGATCATGCATTGCCTCAAGGAATCGACACATCACCTGCACCCATGATGCATACTCTCCATTGCACACCACATCGTCCCCAAGCATTGTTGCATCCAAGGATTGTCAGCGGGTCTGCGTGACTCCTCTTTCTAGTCCGCGCGTCATCGCATTCAGACCAAACTTTTGGATTTGCCCTGGTGAAACTTGACCAGATACCCCCAGTTGGAGTCGTTGACTTCCAAGCACTGCATTTTGAGTTCAACTTGAAAAATGTATATCTTGACTTGTGAATCTTGAATATTTGTTGTTTTTGTCTTGTTCTACTCAGTTAAATATTCACTAATTATTTAAACTGGTGTGGAGTACTTTTGTGGTGTATTCACTGTGTTACTGTGTGTCATTATGTGCACAAATACTTTACACATTGCCACTCTAGTTTAGGCTGACTGATCTGTGCCAAGCTACCAGAGGGTGAGCTCAGGTAAACTTTTAGTGTGTACTACACTTACCCATACTGGGATTGTGGTTCCTGCTTGTACAGGGTGCATACCGCTGCCAACCAGAAACACAATTTCTAACAGTGAGGAAGAAGCATGTTGCCTTTGAGCTGTACTGAAGAACATATTTTAGTGAAAGAATATGGACAGGTCATCGCCCTGCTTCTTCAGAAGCAGCAGGAGAATGTATAAAATACTGAGTTACAGAACTGTAAGAAATGTGGTTATTTTTTTCCATAACATTTTATATAGTGCAAACTTGACCTGAAAGTTTCCGGTATCAGAGCGCTTTACATGAGTGCCTGTTGTTTTACACGAGGACACATTCAGTTTTGTTAGGCATGGGGAGATTAGGGGATTTGCCCAGAATCACAGGATGTTGAGCATCCCTGCCAAGACTCGAACCCAGTTTCCCAGTGTCAAGGTCGACCGTTCTAGCTGTAAGGCCACATCCTTTCTTATTGGTGGAGGGGATGAAATACTATTCAAGCACACCCGCAATCCTTGTAACTGTGAACCACAAAAGTCACTGAATTAAGCTGTGCTTAGCCCTGTGGTAGTGTGGCAAGCCAGGCTTAACTTATGGTCACTGTGTAAAGTATCTATGCAGCAAACAGTATTAAAGGGAAAACATAACACAAGAAAAAACCCTTCCCAATTTTGAAAAATAAGATACATTTTAATAAATAAAATAACCCCAATACAAATTAAATCCTCTCAGTACAACTAGATTGTTGACGTTTTCAGTGAAATCTAACACCTAAAGGACCAAAATGCCAACCATGCGTATCTGATTGCGTAAGACTGGGATAAGGTCAAAAGTTAAGTTTGGCTGTGATGGAGCACAAGTCAGATACACAAGGTAAATTGGGCCTGGTCTTGGCTGACCTTCATACTTAGATGACATTTTTAAAAAGGCATCCTGCATCCAAAGAGGAGTTGTTATCGCTGGAGAGCGCTGGACAAAGTCTTGGTGAAGCCATAGACAATGGCCAGAAAAAGCTCTGAGCAGAAGTAGCAAGATTTCCAGGCTGAAGAGTTTGTCCTCATTAAGCATGGGCGAATTTTGCGAACCTGGCGTTCGCGAATTTTGCGAATTTGCGAACTCGCAATCCGCAAAATCTGCGAATTCTCGCGAATTAGCGGATTTTTTTTTTGTGTTCGCAAGGATTTCTGCCAAGGATTTCTACCAGTTCGCGAGGGTTTTGTACCAGTTCGCAATTGCGAACTTACATGTCGGCTCGCAATGGTCGCGATTATGTTGTTTCTACGTCTGGTTTATCATCACAGGTTCCCAGCACCCTCTAATCCAAAAGTGATCCAAAGAAAGTCAAAAGGCCTCAAATCCAAAAAAATGCAGGCAAATGTCAACCTGAGGAGTTATTCTGATAAAAATCATCATTTTCAGAAGGTCTATGCTGCTTGCTAGTGGATTTCTTGTGCAGAATTGCAATTTTTGTAATTTCGAGAGTGCGAGATTGTTGCTGCCCACCACACCTACATGTTCGCAATTGCGAACTTACACTGCACGCCGCAAAATTGTATCACCAAGAAAAAAAAATCCGCTGCGTGCGAATTTGCGGATTTTCGGTAAATTCGCGAGCGTTCACGGATTGCGAATTTACCAAAAATCCGCAAAATCCGCGAGCGGAACGGATTTTCCGCCCATGCTTAGTCCTCATCGATGGGGAGCTGTTCACCATCAAGCTCAGTGAAGATGTTTACCTTCAGACTTAGACAACTTTTTGGAATCCAATAACTTCCAGTGGGACAGAGCGACAAGCTGTAGCAGAAGAGGGCTCCATGAGACCAGACACTGTCACTGAGATGTCCTGGTGAACAGGATTTGCTGCTGCATAGAACAACATAGCAGGAGGTACTAGAAAGCCAGACCAACTGGCAATGCACGTTGTGAAGCCACGGCCGCTGCAAGTAAGAGCGATGAGGTGGTGGGGCCGGGTGTGGGGGGGTTTCGAGAGACAACCACAAGGTGAAATTAAATAAATAATACATTTTTCCTTGTGGTTATCTCTCGAAATCCCCCCTAGCTGGCCCCACCACACCTCCGCTCTTACCTGCAGCGGCCGCGGCTGACCTTAGGCAAATCGACTGTCAGATCCTTGTCTTCTGCCAATTCTTCGGGTACTTTCTGTGAAACTATTTCAAAGTCCCAAGTTTTAGGGCTAGGCAAGAGCAGCACCTCTAACACCATTTCCAAGAGTGCAGGACCTGGGAGGCACCATTTGGGAGGGTCTGGGGGGTTCATCCTCACTTCAGAAAAAATGAGGTGCAGAGTTCAAGGTTTCAGAAGCTTGTTATGACCCTGCAGCTCACGCAGAAGGCCAGCCAACTATCCCTTGGACTCATGTCTGGTGGTCCTGCGTTCATGGAGATTGCACAGTTCTCCTTCAAGCATCAAGGCAGGTCTCTAGCAGCAGGGCAGACCTCTGGGAACCAAGGCAGGCCTCAAGTAGCAGTGTGATTCTCTAGGTGTCCAGGGTGTCAATCTGAATGCTTCCACAAGTTCCGAAATGTCCTGAAGAGGTGTTTTGGGGTGCAATATTTATACCTATTGCCAGCCTTTGAAGTGTGGGAATTTCCTATTCTACCCACACATTTGGTTCTGGATAGTTCTTCCCCTAAGGCTCCAAGAAGTCTGCGCTGAAAAAACGCCAGTGCCAGCTTCCTTACTTTGTATGCTGGAGGCATCCCTTTAAAATGTAGGTGGGCAGTGAACAGCTTAGCTGTTCGCAGTCATGTGACTCAGGAAACTGGCAGAAGGCACCAAATGCTTTACCCTTCTGCTCTGCTCTAACGCTCTGACATTTACAACCAGAGCTGTCGACTTTGGAACTGGGTAACCAGGTTCAAGTCTCAACATCGGCTCAACATTCTGTGATTCTGGGCAAATCACTTTACCTCCCCATGCCAAAAAAAATATGACCTTGTTTTTTTTTATCACAAATGTTATTGAGATTTATTTGGTAGTACAGCTTTGCCTGAAAGGCCCATATAGAAATATATAAATTGTAGCAAAGTTCTGAGCAATAATAATGTGTCAGAACTTCTAAAACACGTGCACAGCCCGGATACTACATCCCATACCACTCAGAATATCAGTCAACTGCAGTGAAATAGTGAAAACTATGAGCTGCTGTTGTGTCCATGACTATATTTCTGTATTACCTGCTTTTTGAGGGATACTAGGGGCTGTGCATAAGGCAGGTCAATACCCCTGTACTCTGTCCACCACTTCCAGATTTTAATGTGTTTCTTAGGGCATCCCCATGCTTGGAATACTTCCAGTTCTATCCCAATATATCTACCCATGGCTCACTACAACCCACCCACCGAGGGTGGGTTGACCCACTTTCAGTGTTGAGCAATATCTCTCTTGGCATGTATTGGAGCCAAAAAAAAGAGGTTTTGTTTATGCCTGTTGACTCCTCCTTAGAGTAACCCCGCTGCACGGGAGTGAGCAGGAGCGACCGGGAGAAGCCCGGGACAAGGGCGGGACAGTCTGCGACAGTCCGCGACTGGCAGAGACTGGACTGGGCCAAGAACGCTGTCAAAAATACTTGTGAGTTAATCCGTTATTAACGGTAGTTCATGACATCTCAGTAATTACTGAAGGATATAAGGGGAGGTTTCATACACTTTTGATAGTAGCAGCTCCTGGAACATAGGCTTGTTATACATCTTGGGTCATTGTGTGTATCCATAGTTGTTACCAGTATGTCTAAACAAAAACAAGGTACACTACCGGCAAACACAATAGATAATTACTTATTTCAAGTGGTCACCAAGATTAATAACGATAGAAGGTCCTCTCTGGGACTGAGCCCAACCTCTAGCACCAATCTAAACGAAATATCTCGAACTAACCTCATTGATTCAGAAAATATTAGTGAAACATTGGTGCTCTCCCAAAACATGACTGAGAGCCCCGCTGATAATGTGACTCCACCTACCACTTCTAGTAATACTGATGAGGTTGTTCAAGCTGGTGTTGACCCGGACCTACAAATTGTGGAGGATAACACCTTAACTCCGGTACCTGTCCCTGCGCCCAGGGTGACCAAAGGGCCCACTAAGGGCCAACCCAGGCCCGGTGGACTTCGTTCTAGTAAGAATTGACCCGCAACTCCTCCTCGGAAAAATAGTGCAGAGGACACAGGGGGTGAGGACGAAGGCACTATGCTATGGAATGAAGCCAATATTAAGAAACTATTGGGAATGTTTGATCAAAAAATGAGGGGCATAATAAAGCCACTCTTATCTAAGATTGACCATCTTACAGATAAGGTTAATAAGCTTGAGGGCCTCTTGTTGAATACTAATGAATGCTTGGGGGGACTGCCAAACAAGGTAATAGATCAAATAGAGCAAACAAATCATAGGGAAGATGGAACTAGAGGAAATGGGGATACTCTGGTCCTGACTCAACCACTCATCCCTACCCCTTGCTTGGCAACGAACAGCAACCTCCCTACAGACCCATTAATTAGTACCGAGACTAACGAAGATCCTCTTGCGGAATCTGAACCAATGGAACTAGTTGTTGAAGCTTCCCCATTGATCCTTGTCCTAGCTAATGTACCAACTTTGAAGTACGGACAGATAGAGTCTCCCCAATCACTCTTAAGTAAAGCCCTATACTGGCTAACTAACAACATGCATATCTCCAACTGGGGCAAACAAAAACTGTCAGAGGAACTACTAACTGCCAGAAGGGTAAAATGGATAGGTAATAGCCCAAAAAGATTTGCAGGCAACTGTGTTGTACTTAATTTTAGAGGACCTGAGGTGTTGCCTGAAATCCTACCCAATCTTCTGCCCCACAACGTAGAACAGCGAAAATTATCCTTCTTACTCTTGACTTCTTCTATAGTAGGAGAGGTTTTATTGCTAGACCCAGTGTCCTGAGGACCAAATGGACCACAGTGTCACATAGAAGGGGTGGGGGTGGGAGCGGGGGCGGGGTTGGAGGTGCCCGAAGATGTGACTGGGGTATAAACCTCGAAAACAGATTCACCGCCCTATCAAATTTAAACAAGTGCGATTGACTCACTCACCAACACAATATGTTAGGACACCCCAACCCTGTGAAAACAGATAATGGTAACATTAGTAAGGAGGGTCCTTTAGCTCTGATACAGTTAGTCAATAGTAAGCTAACATCTGATAGTAGGAAAAGTGTGGGGAGATTATTAAACCTGGAAGGGCATAGTAAATCAGCCCGGGGTAACGACAGTGATCCAACAATTGTATCGCACCTGGATGAAGCACGGGTTGGCCCCTTAAAATCGCCACAAACAAATATCTCATCACAGAATCCAACTGTAAGCGATCTCCCAAGATCTGTCCAAACAGGGTCTACAGGAGATAATCAATCACTGTCCTTCATTTCCTGGAATATTGCAGGGATAGCGAGAAAAATTACATCACCTGATTGGTGTGCCTTCACTGACCTTTATGATATTTTATTACTCCAAGAAACATGATCACTAAGTCCTGTGCACCGGGTGGGGTACCTCAATTTTTTCATCCCTGCAGTGGCAAATGGTAAAGGTAGACCTTCAGGTGGTATGCTGATCTGGATTCGTCAATCATTGTACGATTAAACAAAAAATGCTTCCTACTGGGGATATTCTGTCAGTTATCATTAGATGGAACAATGGTGAAGGCCTAGCCATTTTTAATATATACGCTAGGGGGGTTAAAGGGGGAAAGACCTCAGAAGTAATAAAGGTCCTTGAACAGGAGCTGGAATCCCTGCCCATAGAACAGTTTATTATCATTGGGGGGGATCTAAACACTACTTTCGAGCCCCTGGGACAGGAGGATAAATTTCTCGCTGAGGAAGAGGACAGTAAATGGGGCATCCCCCAGCTTGAGATTGCTGCAGTCAAAAGATGGAGTACGGTGGCTATTCAAGTGAAGAGCCTCTGTCTAGCCAGAGGGCTCAGAGCCGCAAATGGTTGCACACTCTCTGATCGTGCTGGAAACAACACGTTTGATAATGGGCGGGCATGCAGTAGAATTGATTATTTCCTGATACATATCAGGGCTTGGAATAAACTGATAGACATGTCCGTAGTGAAAAGAATGGAAAGCGATCATAATCCGCTGTGCATGGTCTTCAAGCCCTACATAGAGGAAAGGGGGGAAGTCCAGAAGATGAAAGCGTGACCCTGGATCTAGTAAGTTCAAATAATCAGCGCCATCTAAAATGGGGAAAGCTAGTAGAGGATGAGGGGGAGCTAGACGAACTTAAGAAAGTAGTAGGAGAGGAAGTAAACCGCCTAAACTCACTCTCACGTAACACCAACTTCCGAGACATTGTGATGGAGGCTCACAACAAATTTTTTCTTACACTTCAAACATTCTTTTTAAAACCAGCAAGTAGTAACAAGGGTAAAAAACACCAAAGTTGTCAGGGGTGGTATAACAAAAGCTGTAGACAGGCACGGCACAAACTTAGTAGAGCACTCAAATAGGGGAATGCTGCTGCTGTAAGAGAAGCTAGGGACGTCTACAGATGTACACAAAAGCAAGCAAAGAAGCGGTGGGACGAGTAATTATGGTGCGAGCTTAAACTTGCATGTGCGGCCAAAGACTCAAAGGTACTTTGGTCTAAGGTAAAGTGGGGTAGGGGAGGGTTGGCTGCCTCTCCCCAAAACCATGTTGCCGTCGATGATTGGTTAGAATTTTTTAAACCACAATATGCTCGTAATCAATCGCTAGCTTGTGAAGCTCTGCCACCAACTGTTTATTTCAAGTACAATGTATTTAATGAAGAGGATGTAAGTCTTGCCCTTGACTGTGTAACGGGGGGAAGAGCGCCTGGCATGGATGGTATACCGGCAGATGTTTACTTAAATGATAGAAATGCATGGTGTAAATACTTTTCTTGGCTTGCCAATGCTTTGGCAATGGGTGGTGAAGTTCCCCTGTCCTGGAAAGGAGCGGAAATTATACCTGTTTTTAAAAAAGGGGATAAATCCCTTTCCTGTAACTATAGACCTATCAGTCTTATAGATTCTGCCCAGAAACTGATGGGTCGTATGGTTCAGAACAAGCTTCAAGTATGGATTGATGAAAATAATATTCTGTCTCCATACCAAGCAGGGTTCCGTCCTTTGACAAGCTCTATAGACCAGGTTTTTTACTTTATTGCTTTCTATTGGAGGAATTTCACCCTAAACAATGGTCCTTTGTATGCTGTCTTTGTGGACCTAAAGTCAGCTTTTGACTTGGTCCCTAGGGACAAGCTTTGGAAAGTCTTAGCCGACGCGGGGATTAGCCAGGAACTCCTCACACTCATTATTCGATTGCATGAAAACAACTATGCCAAAATTAGATGGGGGTCGCAGGGAGAAGTAACTGAGCCCTTCCCGGTAGAGCGCGGGGTGAGGCAAGGTTGCGTACTAGCGCCCACACTGTTCTTGATATACATAAATGGCATAGTAGACTTTCTGAGAATGTCCCCCTCTGATGCCCCAACAATAGCTGGCTCGCGTGTTCCCGTCCTTATGTTTGCGGACGACACGCTTATTCTATCACGCACACCAAGCGGTCTCCAAAAGGCGGTAAATGCATTTGGGGAGTTCTGCGACTTGCGAGGTTTAGAATTAAACACTAGCAAGACAAAGTTTATGTGCATGAACTGTCGGACACTATTTAAGGGTACAATTACCTATAAAGGCACACCCCTTGAGCAAGTAGATGCTTTTACCTACCTTGGAATAACTATTCAGGGGAACATGAAATGGAAGACTCACACTGATACTGCAGTACTAAAGTTTAGTCAAATAGTAAGAGCATTACTATTAAAAGACAGAGCTTTTCTAACTAAACCGGTAAATTGTGTGCTTGAGATCTATCAAATGAAAGCAATAAGTGCCAGTTTATATGGTTCAGAGTTATGGGGATTTAGTAACCTAGTAAACCTGACTACAGCAGAAAATAAGTTTCTTAGGGGTTTGGTAGGGGTGCCTCAAAGTACGCCTACTATTCCCTTTTTTGAATCGTACTATTCCCTTAAAACTGGATCTTGGTAGGAAAAATATTGCGGACCTAGCAAGGTTGCGTCCACTGTTATATTGGAGGCGGTTAATGGTGACCCCGGAGCTAGCCCACTATGCCACAGCGTTGACAGAGGTGGATTCATTTGACCAGTTTCATAAAATAGCCTGGTTGAAAGAACTACGAGGGTTATTGACAGAGCTAAAACTAGACCACCTGTGGGGTAACCAAGATATGTCTTGTTTTCCCTCAAAGACCGAGCTAAAACAGATGTATTGGGAGATGGTGAATTTTAGAACTTTTGCCAAAGGTACTAGCTGTTCGATGTTGAGACGTTTTTTGGATTTAAAAATGTCTCCTCTGTGTGAAGCATATTGGGACTTGATTGAGAAGCCCCATGACAGAAAACTGTACTTTCAGTTTAGAGTTGGATCTCTCCCAGTTAACGTGTTTAAAAAGAAATGGTCTACATCTTGGGATGAGCATTGTTACCACTGCAAAGATAAAGTTGAGCATGTCTCCCATGTATTGTTTTGTTGTCCTTTATATGCAAACCCACGGCATAAATGGATAAGACCTGTCTGCCTCAATATGGGGACATGTAACCAAACGTCGGCACTTAGAATTCTCGAGACTGATTGTTCTCCATTGTTCGTAATTGCTGTTGCAAAGTTCTTGTCCTGGGCTTGGGTGATCCGAACACGCACTTTACTAGGAAAAATGCCGTGATGTATTGTATTGATGATTATTTTTAATAGAGTTTTTATTTGTGAGTAAAGATCAATGTTGACCTTAATAATGTTCAAAAGCATATTGTATTCGACTTATAAATGTTTAATTCTTGTTTTAATTCTTTTGTATGTAGATTAGTATTTATTGTATAGTGATAGGGTGCAAACGCTTTTATGACTGATGTCGAATAAAGCTTTGAAATTTGATTAGTGGTGAATTAGTATTGTGAAATATGAAATTAATTTGAGCTGTGGATATGGTAATCTATTATTTGGTTTGTGAAGGGAAGTAGAGTGATAGAAAAGGGAAAAGTTTTGCATTTATATAGCGCTTGCTACCCTGATGAGGTGTTGGCGAGTGCTTTTCGGCAAGTAGCACACTGCTCCGGACCTAAAAAAGAATTACTGGTGAATTAGTCTGGAGAAATATAAAATTACTGAGCGCTGGACATGTTAGTTTGTTTTTTGAATTGAAAAGGATAGCCGAGGTATAGAAGAGGAGGAAGGATTTGCATTTATATAGTGCTTCCTAACCCTGATGAGGTGTTCAAGTGCTTTTTGGCAGGAAGCACGCTACTCTGGAACCCAAACAGGATTAGTGGGTTATTAGAATTGGGAAAATGAAATTTACTTGAGTGGTGGACATATTTGTCTGAAACTTAGATTGAAAAGGAATAGTGGAGAGATAGAGGAGGGAAGGGTCTACAAAGTTTTAGTTTTTTTGGGGGAGTGTATGGCAGTAGGAGGGGGTGGTATGATTAATGGGGAGGTGGAGGGGGAAGAGTCAGAGAGAAGAGTTAATAAAGGCTTGTTTGGGAGATCTGAATAGTAAAAGAGGGATGAGATGATGCAAGGAGGGGTACAGAAGGGAAGAGTCTAGAAAGGGTTATTTTGGGGATCATAGTAGTGGTATGGGGTTTGGGATGAATGACAGATGTAGAGGATATATTGATAGTGGTATAGGGAGAGAAATAGGGTAGTGCATTGGAAAGAGTGGTAGAATGAGGTTTGAAATTAGTTAGAGAGTTGTGGTAGAGGATATATTGAGAGCGGTATAGGATGAGAAATAGGGCAGTGCATTGGAATGAGTAGTAGAATGAGGTTTGAGATGAGTCAGAGTAGAGGTAGAGGATATATTGCAGGAGATATAGGCCGAGATGTAGAGTAGTGCATTGGATATGCGAATTAGAAGCAAAGTAAAAAATATAAAGATGCAGAAGTACATGGAGGGTATATATATGATTAAGGAAGGTAACATATGTATATTAAACTTGCATTTAATACACTCAGACTTTCAAGTGTTGCTGTACTTTAATTTATTTGTTTACATGTATTGTAATTCAATAGTGAAGTAATTGTTGATAAATAGTTATGATAAAACGATTTACTTATTTATGTAGTCACTTATATACATGTTAAACATAGAATCATGTAACTGTAAGAAATATGTACATTTTTAAGCAGAACTAACAAATATCTATGGGCCAGATGTTGATCGCCAATTACCGGTCGGTAACGGCCGATTTCGGCCATTACCGACCGGTAATTGGTTTTTGAGATGTAGGGGGCCCGAATTTTACCCAATCTGTAAATTTACCGATTCGGTAAATTTACAGATTCGGTAAAATACCGACTCGGTATATTTACAGAATCGGTAATTCCAGATGTAGGTGGAACTTAAAATAGTGCCACAGGCCCTTAAGAATTCGTTATTTACCATGAAATACTATCTCATGGTAAATAATGAATTCCTGTGTACATGCACATCTGTGCATGTACACCTGTGCCATGTGGCACACATACATGCCCTAAGGGCATGTATGTGTGTCACATTGCACACAAGCCAGAATCAGGGGTGCAACAGCGTGTCAAAGTGACACCCTGTCCCCCTTGTAAATTCGGTAATTTTACCGAATCTGTATTTACCGATTCAGTAATTGACATTGGCCCATAGGAATCAATGGCAATTACCGAATCGGTAATGACAGAATCTTACCGATTCGGTAATTGATTCGGTAAATATACCTACATCCCGATTGCCAGTTCTTAAATACCGAATCGGTATGATTCGGTATTTAAGAATCCGTAATCGGGGATTACCTACATCTGGCCCTAAATCTTTAAAAACAAAATTATCATGCACACTTATGCAAAGCAATACACATATGTAGGTACACATCTATAGTCCAAATAAATGCTTACATACAGCAGGAGTTGCTATATATTTATGTTTGAGTAAGGTGGCTGTATGGGGAAGAGCAAATTCTTGAGTAGTATTCTAAAGATAAGGTGGTTATCCATGGATCTTTTGTTCGGGGTAAAGAGATCCATTGTTTGGCTGAAGGATGTGCCACTCGCAGCTTGAATGTGGGTCCTCTGGCAAATGGTAACCAATGTAGGGCTTTCAAGGCAGGGGAGATGTGGGCATAGCATCTTTAGATGTAAGAGCAGTCTGGCAGCAGAGTTCTGAACCAGTTGTAGTCTTTTCATCGTTACTAAAGGTGATCCGTGGTAGGGGGGCATGGCCTAACAAAGCAAGAATATGGTAGCTTGAATCAGGAGCCCGGGCGGCCGCTCTAATTTAGCTGCTCCACGATGCTGTTTAACAGTATTCCTGGCCCCTGAAAGCTGCTGCTGCCATTGGATACATCAGAGTGGGCAGGGCCGGACTGAGACCAGCAACCAGCCCTGGCAGGTTGCTTCTCCACCGGCCCAGGTAACGGGAGAGGAGGGGGTTGTTACCGGCAAAGCACTGCTACCGCTTTTCTTATAGAGGGCCGATTTTGCAGCGCTGCTAAAAAAAAACGGCACTCTGTAAGAAAAGCGGCCCCCTGCGGCCACAAAACCGGCCCCCACCCCTCCAGCCCACCGGGGAAATGCCCGGTGCCCGCAAATGCCAGTCCGGCCCTGAGAGTGGGTACGGAGCGAAGCAGAGCTCGTAAGGGTGCTCCTGATCGCCAAGTGTCCTGCCCCGTAGCAGCGACCTGATGTGGCCCTCGGAGGCCCTGTGACAATTGGAGCCCCAGGCGGGCCTGAGGGCGGGGCCACCGCTGCAGCAGTAACAGAGACAGCAGCTTTTTGGCCTATGAAGGAGGAGCGGCGGTGATGGCTGCGTCATGAAGAGCTTATTGGAACTGGAAGGGTGAGTCTTGCTCATAATCCTGGGCTCCCCCAATGAAGTGAAATCCGCATACTGCACAAACATGGCAACCGTATAACACCAGCACAACTGAATTGGCCGGAGATGCGAGGGGTAGTGCTCAGACCATAAAGGCATGTTTTTCTTGTACTATACACTGTGTGGCAAGCAGGATATCGGTGGGTGATGCTCCCACTCGCTCTATGCGCCCTGATATTCCTGCTCTGGAGTAAACGGAACTTGAGGCCACTCTTGTAGATGCGGAACCCGTTGGTGCCGCATCTACAAGAGCGTCACCTCCAACGCAGGATTGGGTTCCATCAGGGCCCCCTTCTGGTTTCATTATATGCGTACAACATTCTCTTAATTGTTTGTGAACCCTCCACAAACCTCTCACTGATTATCCGTGAGGTTGTGCGGTTCGGGGTCTTCTCGGGGCTGGTCATAAAGTGGTCCAAGTCTGAAGTCTTTCCACTGGTGGAGATCACCCTCCCCTTTGCACAGGACTTCCCCTTGTGCTGGTGCGATGATCCTCCCAGGTATCTTGGAGTAGTCTTACACCGCCCAGCTGCGCAGGTCATCTGTCTTAATTACGGCATGGCCATAGTCTGGCTGACGGGATAAAAAGACTGCTGGATAGGGATTCCATTATCTATCGCTGGTCGCATAGCGATCATTAAAATGTTAGTACTGCCCAGTTTTCTGTATTTGTTCATGAATATCCCGATCCCACTCACAGTTACTTTGTTCAACAACCTCCGTGGCATGTTCACAAGACTGATTTGGGCAGGGAGTCAGGCATGGGTGAAATGGCAGATGCTCACTCAGCCGCTTGAGCGGGTGGGTTTGGAGTTACCGATTTATATTTATACTATTTTGTGGCGCAGACCCACTATGCATATTATTGGTATTATCCAGATGCGCATTTGCGATTTCTTAAACCAGAGTTTAAACAGGATCGCCCTTCTCCCCTCTCCTCCATTCTCCTGCTTAGGCTCACTAGGACTCCTGCTGAAATCCACACTTTGCAAACCTCTAGCTGGGCTTGGGGACGTATTTGTAAATATTTAGGGACTGAACATTTTTACTCTCCGCATTTGCCCTTACTGGACAACCCATGGCTGCCTCCTACTACCGAAACACTGACTCAGCGGGCGATTGCCTGCAACTGTCTTCAGACTATGGGCTAAAGGTTTGATAACGGTCAAATGCTCTCCCCATAGCATATTTGACGAAGGATCGAGATGTGAGTGTGTGGGACCGCTTCCTTATACACACAACGAGCACGTCGTTGGCTACAGTATTACGTCCCCTGGCAGCAGAACTCCCTGAATTCATGTCCTTCACCAAAAAAATGACAACACACCACAATGCACACCTGGTCTCTAGATTGTACCATCTCACGCAGACACTCCGACCTACGGTGGGCGGTTTGCGGGTGGGCGAGGACAGCCTGGGAGGGAGATTTTCCACACCCTTTGACAGACAAAATGTGGACCTATTGTTGCGAACAGACCCAATATGTATCGAATAAATATAAACATAAACTTCTGCATTTTAAATATTTACATAGAATGTATGTTACTCCCATGTTGGTTGCCAAGATGAATCGTGCTAAGCCAGACAATTGCCAGAGGTGTGCGATGGATCATGCTTATTTTACTGATTTGGCATGGAATTGCCCCACTGTCATGGCTTTCTGGGAGCCAGTCTTTGAACATCTCTGTTTGATGGTTGAGACCAACGTAACTCCCTCGCCTTTACCGGTGCTGCTGGGATATGCTCTTCCTCTGTGGCTTTGCCTATGGCATTTTACTGCAATTGCGCTCCAGTTGGCTAAGCGACAGGTCTCTTTGGATTGGGCTGGAATTTGCCCACCATTAGTGAAGGCCTGGCTAATGGATTTGATGTACTGTGACAATACCAGCCATGTCTACTCATCCTTGCTTCTTCCTTCCTCCAGGCCAAAAAGTATCTGGTAACCGCTTCGCTCTTACTTCCTTTCCGAACTCACTGATTGATGTGTCCTTCCACTATCAAACAATTGCGATGATGGCTGGCCATTGTGATGTAATGTATTCTACTATCCACTGTTGTACAAACCTGCACTGTGGTGATTATTGGTTATTTTGCTCTCTTTGTTTTTATTTCTTTGCTTCTTTTTTGTTTATATTCCATATTTGTTGGTGTAATCTGTGATGCTCATCTATATGTCGATTTGCAAATCAGTATTATGTGAATTATTGCTATTATTCTTTTGCTTTAAAAAACCTCAATAAAAACATGTAAAAAAAAAGGTTATCCGTGGTAGGGGCTATTGGCATAATCGAATTTGAACAGAACAAGAGATGGTAGCCAGGACCTTGTGTGGAAATCCCAGGTGGGAAAAGATCAATTGCAGAGTTTTTATATTACCAAAGCATGATCTTGATAGTTTGTCCACTTGGGTATTCATTGATAGCTTGAAGTCCATGGTCATTCGAGGTTTCTTACTTCCTTTGATACTTGATATTTGGGTAGCAAATGTATCAGCACATTCACTGATGCCAGTGTGGGATTTAATATAAAATGCACACAGAGGACATCTTAGAGATGCCTCCCTAAAATCGACCTACCTATGTGTGCCTATGTGTGGTTCCTGAATGGCTACCCACCATTTTTCACCACCAGACACGTTTCTTGACCCCCTAGGTAGAGAGCTTCCACTCTCCGGTACTGAAACAAAGGCCATCCTGGGCAGTGGTGTCATGCCTCCTCTACCAGGATAAGCTGGATCGACAAATGGGGAAGCTTCAAAGACATCCACCTTTGGACACTGTCCCTGCCTTTTGCTGGCCCCAGCAACTGTCTCCCAACAGTTCTGGCCTCGCTTTGGGCAGGCGAAGAGGCAATCCAAGCTAGGAAGAGAGAAGCGCTCACCTATGCCAACCACACATCTCAGTCCCCTCCATATTGAAGATGTTGAGATTCAGCCAAGTAGGAAGAGGCTCATTCCCCCTCCCAGTAGTGGGTGGCATGATAGGGGGTGTACCCACCCAAGGAAGGGACCTATTGGTCCAGACCTGCACATTGCTGTAATTCCCTTAAATCTCATATTATGGGGCAACTCTCAACCTTGCCTCCTCAGATTTGAGGAAGAAAGAAGAAGGACCGAAGATCCGTGCTGATCCAGGAAGGAGAAGAGGACACCAACTGCCTTGGCCCCAGCCCTAACAGGCTGTGCTGTCTTTGACCTGCCAACAGCAAGAACCATGGCTAGTTCAGCAGACAGCAACCCCCACAGCCCAGAAGACCTGCCCTGCAACCTACCCACAGACTCTGTCTCCCATGAACACCGGATTTGCTCACCGAAAGACTCACCTCCAGAATCTAGATTCCATTGCACCACTCTGCACCGGACGCCCATGACCCGAGTTTGAGTGTCCCGACACCCCAACGAGGGCTCCCCAGCAATCCTGACCTGGAATCTGGCAATCATCAACCTCCCACAAGACTCTAGATGATACCTGAAGCGTCTCCCAGCCGCGACGAGAGCTGGTAAGAAAAGCAGATGCCAAAAGACACCCCTGCACCCAAACCCCCATGGCCTTGGGTGGCCCAACCAATTGTGTCCAGGTCCCCTTCAAACAGTTTCCTGCCCGAGCCTGCAGCATCTTTCAGAAACCGAAGTTCTCCGTTGGAAACCCTGCACCCGGCCGCCCGAGTAACGCAGGTGGTGCAGCTGTACTGGATATAGGCTCCTGCAGTGCTGATCTTAACCCCAAGAGATTGTCTCCCACAACCGAATGGCTTGCGTGTCAGCAGTCCCTAACCGAAAGGCCCCCTTAGGCCCATTGGCTAACATTGGGCCCCTGCACTCTACATCCGGCCGCTCCTGTGCCGTTAGTGGTGCAAATTGAGTGTCCATGTAGACCTTGGTCCTATCCCCAAAAACTCACCCTTGTACTTACCTCCAAAACCACTAACACTTTTCTCACATTGGAACCCATGTAATAAAGAGGTATTGGGCCTACAAAATATCTAAGTGTTGAACTGTGTTGTATGAAGAAAAGGAATTCCTGCAAAGTATAAAAAAGTCATACTTACCTTGGATGTAGGGATCTTAAGGTGTACTCACTGTAATCCTGAAGTAACTAAAAAGTAATCTGAAAGTACTAACTGTATGATACAAACTACATTTAAAAGTGATACAAACCTGTAACAACTGCAATTTCTAGTACAGTTGCATTTCCTTGAACACTATTGCATTTTAAGGTTCATTTTACTCACCTGTGGCAAGTCCTGCTTGTATCTAAAATAAAACATATGTATATCTTTTTTATACTTACCTCATTGGTCTGGAATCTGTCTCTGAGTGTATGTATGATTAAGTGAATACAATAAATGCTTAACACACTCTCTGGATAAGCCTAACTGCTCACCCACACTACCACAAAGATAGCCTCTGCTATACCTCTGCGGACTCCCTGGACTCTGTGCATACTATATCTTACTTTGGTATAGTATACACAGAGCCAGCTGCTTACATTCTTCCTAGACGGAATCCCGTTTGGAAATCTGAAAGTATGGCATTGTCTTCAATGAACTGGGACATCTGGGCAATTGGGAACTGTTGATGATTTTTCTTACTGATGTAGCAGTAGAGGTTGTTAGAAGAATACTCTTGAAGGTGTGTGGTGGAAAGGGGTCAGAAGCATGGCCGGCAGGCCTACTTGTTTTGAACAGGTTGATAAATTAATCGTGTGACATTTGATGGAAGAAATGGAGAGACTGGGTTAGAGTTTTCTTGGGTTGTTTGTTTTAGAAAAAGGTCAGTGATGGTGCTTTATTTGTTTTAAATATGAGTCCAATGGTTCTGCTGTGGCCTTATAATGATTTGACAGTTTGTCTGTGAAATCTTGAGTAACAGGATGAGCTCCTTCTAGGCAATTTGGTTTACGAAATAATTAAGTGAGACTTTTATATAATTCTTTATTTATAGCATTTTGAATTCAGTCTGAATAGTACCTTTTCTTAGATTTTGTGATAGCTGACATGTATCTGTAGGCACAGTTTGTCTTGATTGGTTTTTGTTTGTAGTCAGGCATGTTGTAGCTTTCTAATTTGGTATTTTATCTCTGTATTTCTCCAAGGCGCCTGTTTTAATTTGTTCTGTTGTTTAGATTTTAGTGGTATTAGGATATCAAAAGCTTCCTGTAGCCACTCATATCGTTTTGTGACTGAATTTGTTGTATCTAGATCGGTACTGGATGTTAGCTGTGTTTCTAAGTGTTCAAATTGAGTTTGTTCCACGGTCGGTAGGTGGATGCACGTAAAGTGGTTATAGGTGAGTTGCTTTATGTTGGAAAGGAAGCAAATGGTGGTCTGACGATGTGAATCAAAAGTAACATTTAGGATGTGCCCAGTAATGTGTGTGGGTGTGTGGAAGATCTGATGCAGGTTCAGTGCGTCTAGGCCAATGAGGATCATTTTTGGATGGGGGCATATTGAGTTTGTCAAACCAAATGTTGAGGTCACCCAGAATGCATAGGTTGGAATATAGTGTTATCATGTTTGAAACTGTGCCTAGAAGTGTATCGGAGAATGTTGCATTGCTAGGTGGAGGTCTGTAAAGAAGCTGGAAGCACCATAAGGAAGATAGTGTAGGGTTGCATTTGGTGAAGAGGGCCTCACAACCTTGTATTGAGAAGATTTTTACTGATATTTAATTTTTGCTTGAACACAACCGTTAGGCCACCTCCTTTTTTGCCTGTATGATTTTGTGTGATAGTTTGATAGCCTAGAGGAAAAGCTTCATCCAAGACTGGAGCCATATCATCTCCCAACCATGATCCAGTTATGAAGAGTATGTCAGGTTATGTGTCAGTGAGAAGGTGGTAGATGTGATGTTTGTTTTTATAGAGCGATCAAGCATTCATTAGTAGACAGCTTAGAGAATGTGCCAGGTCTGCTAAGGGTTTGAGGCGAGCAGGAGTAGGGCGCTCTAGCATGAATTTGTGAGGGGTGGTGGATTCGTATGGTTTTCGGACGGTGCAACCAGTATAGAGGAAAAACCCTAAACCTCTTGAAGAACCAAGGAAGAGAAACCTTGGCACCAGGAAAATGTCTAGCAGTTACTGGGCACACGTATAATACACAGTTTTTATACTGAAGGAGTTTACAGCAAAGTAAGACGACACCGGTGGTGTGATAAAACACGTCGTTTTATGTAGATCTTTTCTTGAGATTTGTACAACGCCAGCCGACACGTGTTTCGTCAAACAGGGCGATACTTGTGACTCATCATGGCTGCACTGGGCGTTAATCGTAAAGCAGGGGACCAGTGATAATTCCAACTCGGTCGGCGGGTAGCCAATGGGCCGTAGATACGGTGAAGTACATGAGGGAATAGGGCACAGGCGGGTTCGTCAATGTGGCGGAGACCTCCGAGTGAGGGGTCCCGGCAGTGCTCGTCTTAAGCGATGTGTCCTTTGACACATCGCTTAAGACTAACACTGCCGGGACCCCTCAATCGGAGTTTAGAGAATGTGCTTTGGTGATAGTGTGACTTTGTTTTGTGGAAGAGTGAGCAGTATTTTGTGGGCTTGTATCTGGTGAGTCCTTAGTGTTGGTATTAGATATATGAGGATAGCTATGGTATAACTTTTCTGTATGCCGGCCCACAGTGGACGTGAGATGAAGAGGATAAAGATCTTGGTCACAGGAGATGCTTGAAGTAGAGGGCTACTTTGAGCCTGAAGATCTTGATGGAAGGAAGCCACCAAGCGTTTGCAACAGCAAGTCGATGAAGTGCACAGGAATTCAGTTCCTCCTGCTACGACGAGGGATACTGGCCTCAAACTTGGTGACAGAACAGGGCAGGCCTCACGGGATGTGAAGAAATGTCACCTGTGTTGCTGAACCTTTCAGAGTCTGTGGGAGCCCAGGATCAGGAGACTGGTCAGCTTAGTTGCAGTGCCTGCAGATGCGGGGAAGTGACTCCTTCACTTCAAAGGACATTCCTTCAGGTGTCTTGGATGTCCACAGGCCTTGGAAGGTTGCAGTATGAAGCACAGTCATGGACGTTGCAGCAGACAGGCAGGGCGACGTGATCAGGAGCAGCAGGTGTCTTCCCAGTTGCAGCCTTGATGCCCAGAGCAAAGTCCAGATTGCCCAAATGGTCCAAGAAGAAGTGGTGTCTTGAAATGAATCTTGTTCCATGATTAATCTATAGACACACCCTCAGGTAAGCCCTTAAGTACTCGAAGGAAAGGGTTGGGATGATTCATGGTTCCCTCCCAGGAGAGGGGCCGGTCAGTGGGGAAGATACTCCCATGTCCTTTATCCAGTTTCACGTCAGAGCGGGAGCCAATGGCATCCTGAGCTGGCTTGAACTGGACTATACAAGGAGGGCACCAATCGTGCCCTTCAAGCAGACTGAGTGGCACTGGCAAGTGCTCCCACCCTGCCCCAAATCACTAAACCCTGTCTGGGACGTTGTCACACCTCCCTGTGACAGGATACCTATTATTCTGCCTTCCCCTGCTCAAGCTTTGCTCAGCAGCAGGAGGGCAGAATCGTGTCTGTCGTCAGCATCAGCCATGTTATGCTGTCCAGGTCTTGAAGACTGGTATCAGAAGTACTGGGGCCTCCCGGAAGAGCTGTACAGTGAGTGGAATCATACCTCCCACACATGATTCCAACATGTTTGATACCAAACATGACAGGGTTTGTTACAGCCAGTTTAGAGATGGTCATCGTGTAATGACGCATGGCCACTCTATGTATCATAATGGCTGATGCACTTACAACCCTGGAGAATAGACACTGAAGGTTGTAGGGGTGTCCTGCTCATGCAGGTGCACCGTGACTTAAAACTGAGCACCATGCCTTCAGGATGAAAGGTCTAATTTAGGGGTGACTTATAGGATTTACGTGCAGTGACCTTAGATATAGGGAAACCTATATATTTCGTAAGTGGTGCTAACACCAGCTTACACAGGTTGGAATGGCATTCCCGTAATTACATTTTGACTGGTCTCCCAAGGGTAGTATAATACATGCTTCAGCCCATGGGGGATCCCTGGTGTACCTATGCCCTGGGTACCTCAGTACCATACACTAGGGACTTATAAGTGTTCACAAGTATCCAATCTGGGAGGTACATAATAGGTACTTACCATAACCAATTTAGAGTCGAGAGCACAGAGACGGGGTCCTGATTAGCAGGAGCCCAGTCAGACTAGTCAGAAACAGCATAGCACTAGGCAGAAAGTGGGTGTAACCATGCAGAAGGATCCTGCCTTCTGACAGAGGTGTTGTGTGTGAGAGAATTTGTTGTGCTATTGTGTGTTACGTTTTTAGGAGTACTGAAAGAAAGTGCTGATGTATTTGTTTTCTTAGAAGGATTTGTATGTAAAGTACTGTTGGTGAGTGGAAGTTATCAGACGAGGGTGGTGATGATGTGTTTGTGAATAGTCTATCTTGCGTGTAAGAGGGGGGGAACTAGAGTTGTGTTAGATTTGATTACTGAAAGAGGTAATATGTTTGGTGCAGTGGAGTGTAAGTGTTGTGTGGTTGTGTTAATGCAGGAGACAGAAGAGTAGGGTGTTGGTGGCTGAAAAGATGGAAGGCTGAGTAAAGGTTTGTTAGTGATAAAAAGGGGTCTGTTAGGAGTAATTAAAGCAGGGAGTGTGTGTCTTAATGGAACATAGTTAGGTCTGGGGTGGAACTGGGTTCTGTTACTGATGAGTGGATTGGTCAGTGGTATGAGATAGATTTGTGTATGTTTGTAAGTGATCGTGCAAATGTGTAGCTGGGATAGAAGGGTGTATTGGTGTGGTTTCTGGGGTTTTGTAGTGGGTGCTGAGATATTGAACTTTGTCTAGCGTTGCTTTGTAGTAAATGAGTAGAGTACATGTGCTTTGAGTGTGTCAACCTGGTTGTGGATGGGGTAAGGTGGGTGCTGGTGTATGTACATTTGGCCATCATTTCTGGTCCTAGGCCCGACCAGTCTCGGACAGGCTCCAAAAAGCAACTTTGAGTTCTGTATGTTGGGTTTTTGTCATTTTGGTCTTGTTTGGTTTAAATAAAGATTTATTTTTCAAAAGTGGTGTGCTGTCCATTTGTAGTGTTTTCACTGTGTTACTTTGTGTGTTATGAACAAATCCTTTACACATTGCTTCTGAGATAGGCATGACTACTCGTGCCAAGCTGCTAAGGGGTGGGTAGGGGTTATCTTGGGTGTGTCACTCCCTTACCCTGACTAGAAGGAGGGGTCCCTATTTCGACAGGATGCATACCACTGCCAACAACATTTCCCAATTTCTAACAGTCTTAAAAAGCACACATTGCCATTGAAATTCCTGACACTGAACAAAAATACTTTCTGTGCTGATATGCCCCTTATGAAAGAGCAGATTGTGATCATTTATAATGAAGCCAATCGTTAGATGGCTAGAGAGAGAGGGGTAGAATTTTAATGTAAATAAAATATCTCAGTTGACGCAAGACCGAATTAGGGGCCCAAATCTTAAAGAAAGTCACAAAAGTGCACCCATGGTATGTCTTTACATTAGTGTAGATTTACGTATTTCATGAATTCACAAGAATTTATATAAGTAGACCAGAAAATCGTAGTCCTAGAAAATATTTGTGAACTATATTTTAGCATAAGCATTATCCATGTGTATGTTTGCTCATGCAAAAATCTGTTGAGCGTTGACAAGTTCACTTTCTCTCCAACCACTTTTTCCCAACCCTGAAAAAAGTTTTGCTCCTGACCCTCATCAAGTGTAAATTTTCAACCTTTCTCGGTATGGGAAAAGACTAGTGAAGAACTGATGAAAACCCTTAAAAAATGAAAGTTAGTAGCTTTGCACAGGCTCAAAAGGGCATTCCAACCCTGGAACTGCTAACTGCTACCTCCAGCCCCAGTATGTAGATCTGCAAAAACTTCGGAAAATTAGGAAATAGTTAGCATGCAAGCCATACTATGGTATTAGCACTGGTATAATAAGAGAGGCCATTATCAGAACTCCTATGGAATGAGATTGCTGCCATAATTTGTGGCCGCACTACATGGCACCAAAGGGACAAGTAGACGTTTTTACAGGACAAGTAGATTTATGAAGCAACATGTCCCATCACCAAGTAGATATATTTCTGCTGCTTTAAAACCCTATCCTTACAACCTAACATTATCTAATCTCCCCCAGCCTCTCTCACCAACCATTCATCTGAAACTACATAGCCGCTGTTAATGATGACACCTAACTGGTATCCACAAAATAATACAAAATACACAGAACAATTTCAATTATAGTGGAAGACATAAAACATGAATATCTTTAGGGAAGCCAAAAATTGTTGAAGTCATAAGAGTCATAAGAGACATTAACAGCTTGAAACTTAGTTTGTGCTAAAACATCAATATATGAGAAACGTATTAAAAAGCTAAATATTAGATAGCAGAACATTTCATTGGAGGGGTGGGGGGTTTAAACATTAATTGCAAAAACTCAGAGGAAGATCGCAAAAACAATTCCTGAAATAATGGTCTTAGAATTTTACGGTGATGCAATCGCACATGACCAATCGTCATAACACACATTTAACCACTGGATTACCCACTAACCTTGGGTTCCAGAGTAGGGTATGACTCACAGTAAAGTGCTTTAATGCCCCATCAGGACGCGCTTTCTGAAACTTTTCACCTGCCGTGAGGGGAACGGCTTGGCTGATCTTCTCAACGCCGTGAGGGGAATGGCTCAGCACTTACATGGACCTCCATGAAGGCAATGAAGTACATTTCCCAGCAATCACTGGCTGGTGCAAGGAAGGAGCGTCATTGGTGCGCCTGCTGCACCATGAAAAGCGCTGCTGCACTCCCAAAGCTCGGGGCAGCGCCAGGGTGAACCCCGGGCCAAGGTCAGGCCCGTCCTTGCCCGTCATTGCCAGGAAGAGGCAGGGCAGGGCCACCCCCCCTACTTCTAAGGGCCCAGGTCTTCATCCTCCACAAGAGACGGCAGAAAGGTATTGTGAGACTTTTCTTTAACCGCCCTTGCATTTGCAGTTGACACTTCCCCTCGCGTAGATAATTGGAACAGTTAGGCTTCAAGGCCAAGTTGATTGGGTATAATATTAATAACCACCTTCTATTCCAGCATGGGCTGATTGGACCCTATTGGACTTGTTATATACCTAAAACCGGGACATTATATGCACTTTATTGACAGTAATCTGCTTAAATGCCCATTTTTGGTGCCAACACATTAAGCGCGTCGCACTTTTGTCCTTGGGGCCAGAGCTTGCTAGCCTCAGTACTTTGTACTTTATGGTCTGTGTTTACATGGCCTTTTGCTGCCAAACCCATTAGCACGTTGCACTTGTGTCCCTAGGGTCAAGGTTTCGTTTGGTTTCTGACCAACTCTGAAATCCAGTTGGTCCCTAGGGCCAACTATCTCTGTGCAATCTAGTCCGGCTCCATCCTTAGCCCATTAAAATCCCTAACTGGACCAAGTGAGACTTTGTCATCACCCACACATCCCTCCCCAGTAAATACAAAAACCCGCAAAGGTAGAACAAACACTACATTACCCAAAGCCACAAGGTGAAAAACAGGCAATGGGACAGGATCAAATAAAAAGCCCAGTCCAGAAATTAGGGTCAGTGAAGGTGAATCAGTCAGAGTGGGAAGAGTGGTACAACCCCCCTCCAACTCTCACAAAAAAAACCTGACTGCCCTTAATGGGTGTGGTACTTGATTGTGGAACTAGAGGCACAGATGAGAGGTATTGTTAAAGAAGAGTTAGCGCTCCACCTTGGGAACAGAGCTAGCAGTCAGATGCCCGCCCCGTGCAACCCTGGTGACCTTCTGGTCAATATTTTGCCGGCTCCAGTAAAGAAGAAAGATTGCAGTACACAGAAGGACAAAGTATGGCAATTTCCACTAGCCAGAGGTGGTACTTCCACCATTCCATCATGCCCTGCCACTATGATTGCTGTCAAGATAGGGACTTTCACTGCTGCCCAAGAGGGCAACATTCACTCTCCTGGTGAGGAACCCGGTACACACCGGGCTCAAATCAGGAGGGACGATCCTAGCATTAGGGTTCCCAGCATGCAGAGTGTGAGTTTCCATCCTCATCAGATGATGGACAGGGAAGTGCCCAACACAGCAGACAACGTGTACGCAGGCCCAGTCCCCCCGGCCCTCCCAATAATCGATTTACCCCAGCCTGACTCCCTTATTTTACTGGTGCACCTGAAATAAAAACTGGACAGGAAGAAACACAGCTGGAATTGAGAAACAAGTGCCTTTTCTGGCTCACCAGGCACAGATATTTTCCCTATGAGAGAGCGGGTGAGATATTACTAGTTCGGAGATTGGGTTGGGTTGGCAAGAACCCTAAGTCATTCAAAGGAGGCTATATAGTTATTAACTTTAGTCATCCCCGGACAGTCCGAATTTTGGCTGACGAGTCCCACAGCTTTCGTGCACCGCCCACAGGGATCCAACTACACACCTTGGACTCCTTGCACTAGAGCTCCAAAACACTGGTTACAACCCCATACTACATTTGGTCAGTCCTCCAGAATACAGTATAACGTTGCAGTAGCAAACAGGTTTGGGGCCCTTGAAGAGGTAGATTGACTTTCGACCCCATCTGATTCCTCTTCTACCCAGGGGCTAGGGAGGACCAATAGAGAGCCTTATCTGAAAATCACTGGGTTGCAGTCCCTAAACATCGCTTGTGAGACACAAGTTGCTTTAGGCGAACCCCATCATAAATCTCACCCGGGATTCAAAGGCTCGGTAAGTGCTACCCTAGAGGTATTAAATAACCAAGCCCCTCTTATCTCCAAACTGACAATAGCAACTAAGGACGGGAATAGAACCTTAGCGAAAGTGGGAGTACCTGACCACGAGATTGAGCCAAACATCACACAAACTACGAACCCTTCTGGTACTATTGTGTGCGATGCCACTTCGAACTTGGGTCTCCAGCTGAGGGTGTTGACGTGGAACAATGCTGGTATCAAAAACAAACTTCAAAATCCTGATTGGATACAGTTTGTACAAAATCATGATGTATGTATGTTCCAAGAGACCTGGGCTAGAGAGGACTCTCTCATGAGGGGCTTTGCAACTATTAATGTGCTAGCAACTATGGGGGACAGAGGTAGACCATCGGGAGGGTTAGACTCATGGGTTGCCACACACTTGGACTGCACTGTTGAACTGCTGAACACCTCTTCGGATGATATCCAGTGTACCCTCCTTACTTTTAATGCTGGGATTAAATTTGCATTTATTAACATCAATCCCCATCCAGTGTTTTTTGCCCAGGAATCCCAGACCATCGATATGCTTACCACATTCATTGAGCTAGTTCCCCCGAACACCAGGATGGTGATAGGAGGTGAAATTTAATATCAGTTTGAGCCTCTAGCCCTCCCTACCGACCCTTCGCTCACTGACGATGATTCCCTTTGGCTAATTCCTGAACCGCTGATTTCTCCGGTGAGAGCTTTGACCCCCTGGTATTACAGGTTAATGCAGTCACACTAACTCATGCACTGAGGGCATGCAACGGTCGTACTTAGTCAGACCAGCCTGGAAAACCAACTTTTAATAGACCCGGGCAAGCATCTTTATTGGACTATATTCTGGTGGAAGCAAGTATATGACATTGGGTGTCGACTTCGCTGCATGGCCAAGACATGACAGCGACCATAACACTCTAGTACTCAATCTTAAGCTTCCAGAACTTCATAGTCCCCCAACCACTAGCCACTTCTCTGGTACCAACCAATCTTTAGACAATAACAGGAGGGGAATTAGGTGGGAAGCCCTGAAGAAGTCACCAGGCAAGACTGCTGCCCTGTATTCCCTAATTATCCCACCTTTACTGGTAATGGAGAAGGCTGCACAGACCCCTAACCCTCGTGGTACTATCGCTCAACTTACAGCTATCCACACAGATCTGACCACTAGCCTGACCAACATCTTTATCCCTTGACACACTCCAAAGGCAAGAGGACCCCTAAATCCACTTGGTTTAATAATTCCTGCCGAATGGCAGTGGGTGCCCTCATTGACGCCATAAAAACAAAAAACAGATCTCTGATAAAAATCAAGAGGGCCTTATACGGTGATAAATTCAAATTCAAATTTATTTATTATGTTTTGGCTCTCAAAGAGGGCCACATAAAATCTACAATAAACAACAACAAGTACTCAAAAAATCAGAGTGTTTGAGGAACAGGATTCAATCCACAATAGGTATACACAAGAAAATTAATCTAGCAAGGTCGGACAGACAAGACATCTCCAGTTACATAATTAATAAATAGCTAAAAATCCTTTAAAAAAATTAAAGATATAAAAACAGAACATTTTGTTAGGAGGGCAATAAAGTGCATGAAGAAAGTCCTTTAAAGTGACAATGCTAAGGCGGAGACAAATTACTTTTAACCATCGATTGGGCAAATTACGGAGCATGGGACAAATCAATAGTACATGCATACAATCCTGGGTATTCAGTTTACATAAATTGCACAAAGCAGAAGTGCCATGCCATTTGGATAGCAGTAGATTTAGAGGAATTAAATCATAGCGTAACAAAAACCAAAATCTACGAATACCATGCGGTAGATTCCATAGGGCATAAGGTTGTGGCTGCTTCAATCTATAGGAAGAAATGAGAGGTTCCACGTTCCTTTTGTCACCAACTGACTTTTTATCAGAGAGGAAACAAAACTCCCACGATGCCTCCTTAAGGACAAGTTTTAACTGTGAGGGAGAATAGGAAAACAGAACACTTTCATCAAGTTTAAGCAGCGTTACAGCCCTTCTAAAATTACTTACGAGTTTAGAGAACTCTTTGAAGTTGCCCAATAGTTCACTTTTGAGGAGGACTCGCATGGTCCCTACTCCCGCTCTAGCCAAGCTAGCCACCCATCTTATTAGGGCACATAGACCCTGAGCCCAGGTACTCCTGAGTCCAAAGTCAAGCCTACAAGCGGCTAGTGGGCAAGCATTGTTTAGGGTAGAGAGGGATCTTAAGAGTTTCCCCTCAATCTTATGGCAAAAGTCCCAGTTTTTTATCTCTATTAGTTCAATACCATACAAGATAGTTGCGGGGATTTTTGCTCTAAAAACTTCTAGAAGACTGAAAAAGTGTCTTTTCCCCGTTGCCTGGTATAGAGACTTTAAACCATTGCCATGGGCAAGAGCCTTGCGAGAGCAATGCTCTATATGGGGCTTCTCACTCATGTTAGCCGTAAATATTTTTCCCAAAAAAGTGTAGGATGTTACGACCTCCAATCTATGCCCCCCGATAGCCCAACCGTAATTTGTGGAACGGCACTTCTTCTTACCAGCTATACACATCACTTTACTTTTGGTAATGTTAATCTTCATGTGATGATCTCCAGCGAAAGCGTGGAGAGCCTGTAGCCGATTTGCAAGACCGATTGGAGTCAAGTCGAGGATAAGAACATCATCGGCATACATCAGGCAGGATATTGGAGTCCCTCCCACCATCGGGGCAATCCCCTCACTGGCAGTCACGGCGGCAGGAAGGTCAACCGTATATAAGGAGAACAAAAGGGGAGCCAATAAGCAGCCTTGTTTAAGGCCATTCCGAGATGGTATTTTGGCAGAAAGCCCCCTTTCGCCCCCCATTAAGACCCTGCACCAGGTCTCAGTATGTAGAGACCGAACCAGTTCCAACAGGAGGGTGGGGATACCAAACGTCGCCAATTTTCTCCACAGCGTTCCACGATCTACTTTATCGAACGCTGTGGAGAAATCAATAAAGGCGGCATACACCACTCCTCCTCTCACCTGGACATATTTATCTATGATCACATGAAGGGCGGTAAGATTGTCTAACGTACCATGATCCCTACGGAAACCGGTCTGCTCAAACGGCAAAATATTGCCTTCCTCGACCCAATCAGAGAGGGAACTAAGAAGACATTTCGCAAAGACCTTTCCGATGGAGTCGAGGAGCGCAATCAGGCGGTAATTACTAGGACTATCCCTTGTACCCTTCTTAAAGATGGGGACCAAAATACTTCCTCTCCAAGATGCAGGTACAATTTTGGAGAGATGACAAGCTTTAAACAAAGGGTACAAGATTTTACTCCATCTTAACGGATCTTGTTTAAGGACCGTCATGGGGAGTTCGTCCGGGCCCGTAGCCCCAGAAGGACGCATATTTTTTATAGCCGTCTCGATTTCTTTTTCTGAGGGGTAGAATACAAGGTCTTCAGATGCAGCATATATGGAGTTATCAATACCTGTGGTCCCGTTCCCGGCGTAGAGCTCTCGGATATGAGAGGTCCATACCTCTTCCGCTATAGGAATGGGGTTGGGACTTTGACGCGTACCACACCCCTTCCCAATTATTGCCCAAAAATCTTTAATATTACCATGTACAACAGATTCCCTCAGATTAATCCAAACTTTGTCCTCCCTTTCCTTTTTAATTTTTTGCTTGAGTCTGCTTCTCTTTCTTTTTAACCTTGCAATTTCTTTCCCACGTTCCAGGACTCTGTCTAAATACTGTTCGCGAACTAGTTTATTTATATCCCTATTCAGAGTACGCAATATATTAGGGACCACTTCTCCTTTCCTAGGGGGTACAGTTTTTTTTTTTGCGTACAGTAAAATCTTTCCCATAAATTTTTCAAAATAAACTAATTCGCTGCCATTCCACTCATTTATTACCATTAGGGTATCAGCCAAAAGGTCCTGTACCCCATTAATAGCGGCGGGGTTCCAGAAGCACCTTCCAGAAGAGGCATGGAAGGTAGCGTCGTTACCATTAAGCGACCAAGACACAGTATTCAAAGGATTTAAAGATATTGTTAAAAACAATATACTATGGTCGCTGAGTGATGTAGGTATAATCTTGAGGTCCTGAATGTAGGGAAACAGACCGTAGTCTGCAATAGCATAGTCCAAAATCGATGACCCAAAGGGGGATTTGTGAGTATAATTAGCGGGTACGTCGGATGGAAATCTTCCATTTAAAATAAGACCCTCGCCTGTCGCTAATTCTTTTAACAAGATCTTCCCTCTTTTGTTTGTCACCAACTTATCAGGAAAAAGCGTCTGGGGAATAAAATATACCTCTTCCTTAACTTTATTCCTGAAGAGTTTCAGACTAGCGTTCGAAATTTTACAATTCACATCACCAACAAGCAAGATTACCGGAGAAGATGGGGTGTTTTTAATCTGTTCAATATGTCGGAAAACCTGCTGCAGACTAGCATTAAAACACTCCTCAGGGGGTATATACACATTAAAAATTACCATAGGATATTTTTTACCATTATGGAACAAGTTTTCAATAGTTATTGTGTGGAAAAGTCTACTAGGATCAATGTAATGGGAGAATCTCCATTGCAGTTTATTTGACAATAAGCAGGCAATCCCCCCCCTGGCATGCCCTTTCTTAGAGGGCGCAGCGGGTACTTCCAGGACATAAAAATCTTTTGATGGCGTTAGCATATCAATGCACCATGTTTCCTGAATACACAATACATCCGCACCCAGAGAAGATAAAAAGGCAAATTTCTCTGGGCTACTGTGGAACCCAGCCGCATTCCAGGAAATTATTTTTAATGAGGTGTTAAAGATGATGAAATAATTTGGGGTTATCCTTTGTTTTTGTTGATAGCGCACTGTGGAGCCAATTCCACCGGTTATTGTCATCTATAAGAGAAGAGTTCTCAGTTAATGGAAGTGGCTTCACGTGCGAGACTGAGCGTTTTCCCCTAGAGACCCAAATTTTTAGGTCTCTAAGGGGAGAGGCTACCCCGTTTTGCTCACCACCCCCAAACACCTGTTTACATAAAAGATTTGTCTTGCCTGGGTTAGAGATAGAAAGAATGTCAATACCTAAGCGCTGAAAGTTTTCGGCTTGTTCAAGTATCAAATTTACTATAATGGGCGAGTAAAATTTCACCCGTATACTCGATACCCTACTTCCACCCAGCAGAGATACCAATTCTATGTCCCTAGATTGAATATGATAGAGACTTTCAATCTCACTAAAACGTTTGAGAAGCCAAGCTCTATTTAACAATAGATCAGTATCAAATAAAGGTAAGAAGTCTAACACAAGCACATCCACCGGGGCCTTAGTGGTATTTAAAGACCGGGCAGGAGGGCAGCGATTTTCAGACTCTAGTGCTGCAATAAAGGGGGGGGCCAAAGGGTTAAGAGCCCCAGATGGAAATGAAATTGGTGCTCCTAAAGCGCTCCGTGGGGGAGAGCATGGGAGAGAGCCCCCCGTTAGAGGTGGAACTTCCTGAGGCATAGGCCGACATCGCTCATTTTCCCCCTTTACAGAGGTTAAAGTAGTTGAGTTCAAATCAATGTCCATCTTCAGGGAAGTAGAAGAGGGCTCCCCCTCAATTTCATCATTCTCCCTTGTCGCTGAAATATTTTGGAAAATTATCCGGCGCTGCTTTTTCTTTCTGTATTTTCGGATTGGTTTCCTCTTGTTCCCGTTATTATTTTTATGTCTACCATTTTTTTCCTTGCCTTCTTTTACCTCCGGTTTATCGTCCAGGGGTTCTTTTCCAATCTCAGGCATGAAAACAGGAAATAACTCCTGGGCCACTTTAGGGACAGGCAAAGGTTTATCATCTTCCTCAATCTCCAGGGCTGAGTTTTTAATGCAGTTAGGAGCTGCAGTTAAAGGCATGTCCTTGTGTGATTCCAGAGTAGGAGTTACAGCCTTCCTATCAGGTTCCCCTCTGGGGGCTCTGGTTTTACCCTCAGTCAGGTTATGTTCAGACTTGGGGGGGGAAGCACTCCTCATATCAGGCGATTTTTGCAGCAGTGTCTTTAAAATTTGGGTGACTGATTCCAAGATACAGTCCGAGCTGCCTACGAATTTCCCCAGTAGAAATAAGATTGAGGCTAGGAGTTGTTCCAGGGCGATCATAGACTCTGAGATCGGCTTTTCACATGCTTCCACAGAGCAACGGTTACCCAAGAGATTAAGATCAGGACTCCTTGAAGCATTTAACAGGTCGGACATTTCATGGCCATTTAACAAAGGGGTGCTACTATACAACAGTAACCCAGAAGGGGTGGCACCCCCTGAGGACTTAAACTGGTCCAAAGTCTCCACTTTAGCTGGGCTTACGTAGCGTCCACAAAGTTCCAGGTCAATAGATAGTGCCGACAAATCGCCCCCCCTGCCCATCATTCAAAGGGGAATGAGGCATCGGGGGTATATGCACAGGATCACCAACGGCCATGACCTTCCCCTCTATTGAGTCCCGCAAGGAGGACCCCACCACCATTGGTTGTAGAGCTACTGGGTGTACCAGAGGCAGTCGGGGGTCTGTGGAGGCTGGAACATGAACATCCTGGGCTTTAGTATCAGAGCTTTCTGGGGTAGCAATTTGAGATTTTTTTACAGCAGATAGGTCCCACAGTTCAAGTAGTTGGCATTGACCTTTCAACGGTGGGTTGTTCACGGATTTATTTCTTGTGCGGGTAGTGATTAATTTTCTGCCAGGTTTTTCTCCCACTACCCTTCCGGAGCGTAAAGTTTTAGACATTTTCAATACTATTTTCCACAAAGTAAACTTAATCGAAGTGGGCCACCTCCAGGGGAGATTGTACAGTAAGTAAAATATTACGTAAAAAGATAAAACTTATGTAATCCTGGAAATGATGGCAATCCCTGTCCAGCCAAGTTAGTATGAAGTACGGTGTGTTAATGTCAATACATGGGACGTCCTCAAACCAACAGAAATAAAAACAAGTTCGTATAGGCAGATAATGAATGTAAATAACCGGGCCCAGCCCAGCCTACCTCGGCCACTGAGGGCCACAGAGGGCCCGCCCTTTGCCCGGGCTTAGCCCGGCGCCACCCGCGCGCGTCCCGCGATGCGCGTTGCTTCAGCGCGATTTGTCCCAGGTGAGGGGGGCGTGGCGGGGAGGTTCTGCAAGCCCAGCTGGCTTCTGGGCGTTGATGTTCCCTGTCCTCCTTGCCGGCCAGCAAGCCCACACCAGCGAGTGTTTCCCGCGGAGCGGGAAACGCAAGAAGTAATCAGCAAGCGTTATAGAAACAGTGAAGCACAAGCGCTGCCAGATAGCGCTTTAAATTCTGCAGGAGTTTAGCAATTACGGGCGGCACTTCCAGATTATCACCAGTTCCGCAAAGCGTCTACCTGCATCACAAGTAGCAGCAAAGAACTCCACCATACGGTGATACTTTAAAGTTAACCAAAACGGAGTAGGAATCTTAAAGATGGGATGCAATTAAACAGGCTATCACTAATAGAGATATGAGGGTGTTCTGGACCCTGGTTCAAACAACTAGTTCCTCAGAGAGCTCACCCATTGAGCCGAACATTGCAGCAGACGCTTGGAAACTTTGTTTCCAATTGTTGTGTTCAACCCAGGACATTATAGAGCCCAGAGGGGGAATCTCGCCAACCGTTGTGGGGAACCCCCTCGAAGATGATATAGGGTTTACCCTGACTGAAGTGCTTAGTGCAATTGGGAAGTTTCCTCTTTGAAAGGCCCCTGGATTACATAAGATTCCCGGGGACCTATTTCGGGAGCAACCCAATATCTGGGGCCCATATTTATGTGTAATATTTATTGCTATTTTAAATGGCATGAAAATCCTGGATACTTGGTTAGGGGCAGAAATTTTCCCAGTATATAAGAAGGGATAACCCCTCCTGCCCACCAACTACAGGCCAAAAAGCCTGATTGATATAACCCAGAAGTTGTTAGCCAGGATTGTCCTGGAGCGCCTCCAGTCATGGGTGGATGAGCGTAAGATTCTGAGTGCATACCAGGCAGGCTTCCGTAAAAATATTTCTATCATCGACCAAATCTTTAGTCTCCAATTATTATATTGGAAGACTTTGACTATAGAGGGTGGGAGCCTCTATTTGATCTTTATTGATTTTAAATCAGCCTTTGATTTGGTGCCCCATGACAAACTTTGGGCAGTTCTAGCGACTGCACACTGACATTTTTGCCCAGGTGAGATATGGGAAATGTGGAGAATTGGCTCTGCGTTTCCCAGTGAATGGGGGTGTAAGACAGGGGTGTGTTCTGGCCCCCACTCTGTTCTGTCTTTTTATTAATGCCCTGGTGGACCCACTAAATGAGGTAGCCAACACCGATGCCCCAGGGCTTGCCCGTGGCAAGGTGCCAGCAATGATATTTGCGGACAACACCTTGTCACTATCTAAATCGCCCATGGGCATCCAAAGGACCCTTGACAGCTTCTCTCTATTTTGCAAGAATAGGGGCCTAGATATTAATAAATTAAGAACCAGTACATGGTATTTAATCCTAGTCAAACATCTCACCCTTATTTATTTTATTTATAAAGCGCGCTGTCACCTGGCAGGCATCCTGGCGCTAGCAACTCAGAGTACAAATAGAAAAAAGGTGTGCCCCCACTGCCGACAACCAACTAGGTCTTAGGAAACAACAATGTTTTTAATCTCCTTCTAAAAAGAAGGAGGTCACTGACTTGTCTGAGCTCCAGTGGGAGTGCATTCCAAAGTTTGGCAGCTGTTACTCCAAAGGACTTACCACCTGACCTAACTTTCCTGAATCTAGGTACCTTCACCAGTCTCGAGAATGAAGAACAAAGAGTTCTCACATGAACATACCACTCGAACTATCTTTGCATAGAGACAGGCTCCAGCCCATGCAAGGCTTTAAACACTAAACAAAGAGACTTGAACTGAACTCTCTATCTCAATGGGAGCCAGTGCAACTCCGCCAAGGCCGAGGAAGAAGAGGACCTTCTGTCCAGCCTAGCACTAACTTGGCTGCCGTTGACTGAATCCTCTGCAGTCTATCAAGAAGAAATTTCAGAGACTCAAGTAGCAAGGCGTTGCAATAATCTGGTCTACTAAGAATAGTACTACGTGCTAACGCACGCGCATGAGGGGGTAGCAGAGGGAAGATCTTCTGCAATGATCTAATAATAGCTAAGCAACAGCTCACTGTTTTCGTCACCTGAGCCTCCATAGTAAGTTTGTTGTCAAACATAATGCCCAGATTACGAACCGTCTTTACTGGCTGTACAACAATCGAAGTGTCGGTGGGCCAGAAGTTAGTGGGCATCACGAGGGGACCCTTTCCATAGAGCAGTAGAGCACCTCCGTCTTACCTGCATTGAATTGCAGCCAGTTTTCCTGAAGCGCTGCATCACGCAGGCAGCGGAGAGGTACACTGCTTGCTGTCTGTCCAATAAAAAAGACTGGAACCACCTCAAAGCACAGCCCGTCAGCCCCAAATCTCTGTCTTCTCAGCAGGATCCCATGTTTGACCGCATCAAAGGCGGCAGACAGGTCGAGCAGAATAAGCACAGCTGCCTGACCCCTGTCTGCCCGCATCCGAAGCTCGTCCATCACAGTCACCAAGGCCGTCTCGGTACAATGAGTCGGCCGAAAGCCAAACTGAACCTCCTCCAGTAAATTATGTTGTTCCAAATGCTTGGACAGAGTGCTACTCACCACTTGTTCCACAATTTTAGTCGGAAAAGGCAAGAGAGAGATGGGCCTATAGTTTTTGGGGCACTCCGGGTCAAGAGAGGCCTTCTTTAGCAGGGGTGTCACCAGTGCTTGTTTCCACTGAGAAGGGATCCCCTCCGTAAGAAAGAGACTGATTACAGATCAGACGGAGGGTAGGAAACAACTGTGCCTTTCCAAATTTTGTGTGGCACCAGGTCTAGAGGAGACCCAGAATGAATACCTCAAGCTAACCTATTAAAGTCCTCCACTTCCAGAGGCACAAACTCAGAAAGGGATTTAACAGCCCCGCATTCCAAGATGGCACCCGAAGCCTCAGAGACATTTACCACCATATCATCAATGCCCAAAGTCATAGTGTTTACAGCCTCAGATTGTTGATGAGCCCCTCCCAAATCATCAGTAATTATTTTAATTGTATCATGCAAGAACCTAGCTAGGTTCTCACATAGTTTTTGACAGGGGGGTATCACATTCTTAGAACAATCTGGGCTGGTCAAGCTATTCAGGATGTTAAAAATACTTCTGGAGCTATTTGGGGCATTAAGGATCAAAGTGGAGAAATATTCCGCCTTGGCCCTGTTAATCGCCTTCTTCGATTTCCATGTGAGCTTGTCCTCCTCCAGATAGCCTTGTCTCCACCTACTCTCTGCAAGCTTACATTTAAGTTTCATGTTTTTTAGACTATCATTAAACCACGGGGCCGAAGGTCTGCCCCTACTACAGTGGTTTTTTAGAGGGACTAATGAATCCAAAACCGAGGTAATTTTCATACATAGAGATGCATAGTTCTCCTCTACATGCAAATTCAGGGAGAAATAATCCTCTACCTGAAACAACGGGGCATGGCCCCTCTTACGCAGGAGAACCTTCCAGTCTCTACTCACATATTCCCATGTAGAGTTGGCTACCTGAGTATTTTGAGTAGCAAAGTTCATATAGAATTTATTCAGGAAATGGTCTGTCCAGTCCAGAGGCAGAATTTCCCCAATAATCAGATGAGTAGCCTCTGAGAAAATTAAATCAAGTAGGTGAGCTCCCTTGTGAGTGACCTTGGACACCTGCTGGAATAGGCCAAGGCCTTCACAAGACTGGTGAATATTGGCATAGCCTGAATCAAGGGAGCCATTTAACCAGAGGATAAAGTCACCCAAAATCACCAATCTGTGGTGAGTGGCGGCCATATTAGTAAAAGTCCCCAGCAGCAGTTGCTGCTGCTGCACACCAAAGACCACGGGGGGTCTGTAGCAGATAATCCCAGTTAAAGCCTGACCATGATCATTCTTGTTGACAAAGCCAAGTAGTTCGAAACCTATGACCACATCAATATCTATGCTCACCAGAGTCAGGGTATCTTTATAGATCACTACAACCCTGCCTCCCCTCCGCCTCAATCTCGGTTTATGGCAAATTTTGTAGCCGGGTGGACAGGCCCAACCGGAGTCAACCTCACAATCTGGGTGGGTCCAGGTTTCTGTCATGAGCAGAACTTCAAGTTCAATAACTTCAAGCAACAACTGAATTTTCACATTGTGCTTAGGGAGCGATCTGACGTTTAAGTCCCACAGGATAAAAAACTTTGACAAGGAAGTCAGACAGAGGAGATGCAGGCTCAGCAAAGCAAAGAGCCCCCCACCATTACCCACCTCATCAATATGGTGGAGCTCTTCACTGGAGTAGCTTAACGGGCAACACCCTCCAGCAGATCCCATGCAGGCAGAGAAAGGAGCAGCATGGATGGTGCTGAGCGTGTCCTTATTGCGGACGGGCACAGACAGGCTTGCCTTTGGCACGTCGCTGCACGCGTCCGCTGCACGCGTCCGCTGCTCGCTTGCGTCAGCATCGATTTTTATCCAGCTCAGGCAAGAAAGACTAGACCGCTAACTCCAAGATGGCGCGTCCGCTCGCACGGACGGACCCCGCGAATCAAGGATAGTGAAATGATCCTGGAGTGAGAGAGGGAAATAAGCAAAGTTACCCCCTAAGCAACCCTAAAGTGAGTGAGTGAAAGTTTAAAAACAACATTAAAAACACGGTAGGACCACCACAGCAGTTCCCAAGAGCACACAGATGACAAGCCTCTGAATAGCTAATCGAACGCTGTGCGCTAGCGTCAGCATCGATTTTTATCCAGCCTAGGCAACAAAGACTAGACTGCTAACTCCAAGATGGCGGGTCCGCTCGCACGGACGGACCCCTCGAATCAAGGAGAGCGGGATGATCCTGGCTTGAGAGAGGGAAATGAGCAAAGTTACCCCCTAAGCAACCCTAAAGTGAGTGAGTGAGTGAGTGAAAGTTTAAAAACACGGTAGGACCGCCACAGCAGTTCCCAACAGCACACGGATGACAAGCCTCTGAATAGCCAGTTGATATAGCCCTAACCCTACCCTAAATGGTATCCAGCTAGAGATGGTAGCTGTCTTCGATTACCTGGGTGTTACACTGACGGAAACCTTTGGTCGGGGCCCACAGCAAGAAAAGGCAGGCCTAAGGTTAGCACAGATGGCAGGTAGAATGGCAAAACTATACAGAAACTCCACATCTAGACAACCGTGCCCATTGACTAAGATATACAAAGTCCAAATCAGGAGTGCTGTAATGTACTGGGCAGAACTTTGGGGACACCTCCCTGTAGGTGAATTGGTCAAAACCGAGAATAAGTTTATGAGGCAGCTCTTGGGCATACCACAAAGCACCCCTATCATCCCCTTACGTATGGACCTCGGGATAAGACCCATAGATGAGGAGATCGGACTGTGACCCCTGACTTTTTGGCAAAGGCTATGGGTGACTCCAGAGCTAATAGCCTACCAGTCGGAACTCAAGGCGATCATTGGGCTCCCAGGGGTGGGAAAACTATCCTGGTTCACACACATAAAAGATCTGTGCCGTAGGCTAGGCCGGCCGAACCTATGGACCCACCCTGAGGAAGTGTCCCCGACAATATCACGGCTCGAACTAGTCAAAACTTACAGACAGTTTAGATTGGCTGGAATCCAAAGGAGCACAAAAAAAGGCTGTTTAACCTCTGACTTCCTTAATTTTAAAGACCAGTATTTATTTGAACGCTTCCTTGATGATGTACATCAGTTCATGGCAAGGAAACTCTATGTTCAATTCAGACTGGGTTGCTTGCCGGTCCATGCACTTACAAAGAATTGAGCAAAAGCTTCCCCTGTCGGATGTCCTGCCTGCAATAGCCAAGAAGAGACTCCCATTCATGTTTTCTTCTTTTGTCCAGGAAATGATGTACCTAGGAGGTACTGGCTTTTACCAATATGCAGTATCCTGGGGTACAGACAGTGATGGGAGGCCTTTAGAGTTTTGAGAACCGACACTCATCCTCAGATTGTTTTTGCTGTGTTCCGTTTCCTTAACTCTATGTGGCATAGGCACTGCAAGTTTTAAATCTCCCCCTGCACATGATAAATGTTCCTTTGCCATGTCCTACTGTCTTGATCTTACTAATATATGAAATCACTGTTTAATTCGCTTTTAAAATTTTAATATCTTTTTGACTGTTATGAAATGTCTACATGGCTATATCCTGTAATGTCCATTGATGTTTTTATTGCCCAAATTTAGTGATGTATGTAATTTATATTTTTGCTTTTATGATCTATAAGAATGAAATAAAGCTTGGAAATGTAAATGGAAAAATAAGCGCTAGATAAATGCAATTACAATACTTGTGTTTAATGAGACTATATATATATCTTACACATAATTTGTATTCCATCAAGTAAGTGGCTGCCTTTCCATAAGCTACCTCTGAAAGTTCGGTAGAGCTGTGGTGCAATCATTTATATATCAGGTCAATGCCCTTGTGCCAAGTGCTAAACCTGCAGCAATTTCTGGCTTATCAGTAAACAGCGTTTTGCATGCTTAGCCATGAAAGCCCATTTTTATTAAAGAGAGAAGGAAAACTACAATACCCAGAAGGCATTGTGCTGCTGGCTCAAAAGCATGGACTCAAAAGCATGAACTAACTGAAAGTGTCACACATAACATAAGCCAACTTTGCAGCACTGCAGAAACAAGTCCAGATCATCACTGACAGGCAAGCAGACCTTGTGCAGAGTGCAATACATGAAATCATTACTCCTGCCCAGACTGAGGGATTATATGCCATAATCGTTTGTAAAATACTAGTATGGGTGGTTAAGGGCATGGGTGTTGAATTCTTATCTCCCAACGTATGTTCTTCCAACATACATGGGTACTCAATAACAAGTAGCATTATATATAGATTAAACACTCACAGACAAAAAAGTACACTCAATACACATTCTTGCCCCCAAAAATGTACTAATACAAACACTTTTTATAAAAATGAAAACGCCTAAAACATGTTTTCACTTTGTACCACTCCTATACCAAACATTTCCACAGATTGTTTAAGTCTTTCACTGACAGTAGCTCATCTAAATTCAAAGGGCTCACAAAACTGTTATAGTCTGGGTGCCAGTCTTTTTTAGGTCGAGCTTCGATCGACCTGTTATGTCTCTTTTGTGGGGTCTGGCAAACCCACCAATTGACATGGGTTACTATCTGTTGTAATCAAAGATGCTAGCTTCCTATTGGTGTATTTCTGTAAAAGTCCCTCCTTTGTGTGTTCATCTCCCTTTCCGGCGAGTTCACTCAGAAAGCATATTGGTCGTCCATCACACAGTACAGCATGTGGTGGCCTCTATTCCCTCCTCCCATCTGCATGTGATGGCCCCTCCTCCCTTTTCAGCAAAGGGGCAAAACAAGGAATTGTAAGGGTGTGCGAGTGCTGCATACAGCTTCTTCTCCTGGGACACGTGCAACATTGGCGAGCGAGCCTTTCGCCTTCATCTCCATAAGCAGCAGCCCAATCCCAAAGAAACTCTATTCTTATCATATTTTATGCTTTTAATGAGCAGGGCAGCACAGGCCACATGCTGTGCTGCTGACTAAAAGCATAAAATATTGAAAAAAAAGATTTTGGCGAGATGCGCTTTATAGAGTGGGGCGAGGCGGGGCTTGAAGAATGCCCAACAGAGATTTTTGAACTTCGCTAAATAAAATAAAAGAGCGGCCCCCCAACTGTTTTTTTTACAAAATGTTATGCTTTTCGTAGGCAGTGCAGCAGGCCGTCTGGGCCGTACTGCTTTTTCTATCCACCTCTCCTTCTCTATCCCTCCCTGCTGCTCTCTCCCTCAAGCTAGAATGCTGTTGCATAGCTCGACATGCCTGCAAGTTAGCCCCCAAACTGCCCAGACAAGCCCGCAGCTGCTGCTTCCATCCGTTTTGTAGTCTCTGATGCTTTACCTGGTTTGTTTAAAATCTACATCCACACAGAAACAGAGACAGACAGACAGACACACACAGACAGCCTCTCACACACACACATGCACGCAGACACACATGCAGACACAAATATGCAGTAGATCAAACAGTGTCCACGGTAGCCGTGTGGCGGGTGGCACTGCTGCCATGATGAGGATGGAGACTGGACACTAGTGAGGTGCTCTGCACCCATGGTGCCCTTGTAAGGACATCTGGTATCACAGCAGAGCTCAGGCAGGAGTGTTAGGGGTTGTTTTT
>NW_028245621.1:0-18466 GCF_964263255.1 Lissotriton vulgaris
ATAAGGCGGGCGGTAGGTGGGCGGTAGGCAGGCGGGAGGCAGGCGGTGGGCGGGCGGCCAACTTCCGTTCCCCCCCTGAATGTACGGAGATTTGCCTCAAATCTCCACCTTCTTTGCACAAGTATCAAAGACGTGGGAAGACCCAATAAACCCTTGAGGATTTCAAATTTCAATAGGACTGGAAATTTAAAATCATCTGTAGCAGCTCATTTCAAAGAACTCAGACACAATATCAGTCAACTATGGTTTGCTGCTGTTGAAGTAGTTGCTAAGCGCGATGACAGGGACAATAACAACTTTCTCTTTTACTGTCCACTTTGGATCTTTATGTATTTTTCAATCCATTCGATACGTTACATTGGCTGAATTTGTTATTACTATACAGTGTGTTAGATATTTGACTTTAACGTGTTTGTGCAACTTGACACTTGCGATGATCCTTCATATATTTTTTGTTTACATTATTTTCAGACCACCTCTGACGAAGGACTATAAATTAGTCCGAAATGCATTGGGTGAATCCTCAATGATTCCTGAGTACATTTGGGAAGTTTAAGGATGTCAAACTAGCAATTTGCTAAATATTTGAACTATTCCCTGTGGATATAACATGGAATAAACGATGATGGAAACTTCCATTTCTTGAAGCTTGATTACAATTCTTCAGAACGTTTTTATGTCCAATTGGTTGTGCCCAGAGAGACGGCACTTACCTCAAGTGTCGCAGACTGTTTCTACAAGGGATTTTGTTCATTGATCAATTTGTTTAAGTATGATGATTATCAATTATAGGTTCTTTGATAAATTGAACCCAGTGTATCCACAGGATTACTTTGACTTTAATCACGAATTTTGAAAAAAAGTAAAACAATACAATAAAGAGAATAGAAGAAGCACACAGCAAAAAGAAGTTATGTTTGAAATTGATTGTATTGAAGTTAATCACAAAGGAAATTCATGGGGACAAAAAATAGAGCAAAACTTTCAAATAAAAGTTATGAAAAGCAGTATGTCAATATCAACTAGTCAGTTCATAACAATGCATCAGCTCCATAAATATATGAGGAAAACCAAAATCATAAATGTTTCGTGGTATCCTTCAGTGCAAACAATGCTGGGGAGTTGATGTCTTTGGTCGACGTTTCGGTCTTGTATGTTGTCATCTATAAGACCATCATCAGGACTTAATTTTTCATCAAATAAAACCCCCTATACAAAAGTAATTATATACAATTAGACAATCTATCGAAAAAATCAATAATATTATTAACTCATTATTTACATCAATAACCTAAAAATCATGCTGTGTGTTCACTGTTTCCAATCGAAAGAGCTATATCTTGGATTGGGATCTTCTCTTATCTAGCCTGCATAGTATAAATCCTTGGCTTGATATCAAATAAACTCAAGTTATATAAAAAGAATCTAATTTAAAATAGAGCAAGGGTTCTCAATAAGCAATGTCTCATTCAGTGGAGAGATGACACTCACTTGGGTACACCCAGTGTGTAGGGCTGATCTTCAGAAATGGGTACTAATTCCAACTTAATAATAGTTCCCCAAACGAATCTACAAAAATATGTAGATCATCTTAATATAAACAATACGGTTATTGCTACTAATCTGTATGGATGTGCATGTAATTTATGAGCAACACACGTGTTAAGGCTCTTCTTTATACTTAGAGCTTTATATGCAGATGTGGATTTGGCTGGTATCCAAAAAATCAGAAAAAGTCGTGATATCTGCAGCAAAAACATTTTTTTTCACTTGCTTACACTATATTTCTGACGATCATTCACAAATCTGCATTAAAGATATCATTCTATCTGGGTCGTTATGGTTTAACTCAGTATTTTCGCGCATATATTGATAACAGAGTTCAATATGGTGGCCACTTATTAGGGAAAGTGGCGTTCATTTCGAAACAACATGTCTTGAGATTGCAGCGGTGTATACATCGCATTCTAGTTTCAAAGTTATAAAAGAAATGAAAGAATAGCGATGTTTGCTTTTATTCAGAGGTGTTTTATTTCGAATTGACACGTCTAAAAACTGCACCGATAGATACATCGCAATCTAATTTTAAAGTTGTGACAGACTAACGATGTTTGCGGTGTGCAGGGTAGATGGATAATCCCTTGTTTTGTAAACCCACACCATAGTCAAAAATAAATGAACAGGGATATTAACAAAACAAACCGACTTTGTCAGGAAAATTCTCTTAGTTGAATAAATACACGCATCGTAGTCTAATATGATATGTTTAGCGCCGACTATAAGATGCAAGGTCGATGATTTCTAAAAATGCAAGTGTCTTGGGCAAGCTGGAAGACACCTCAAGTAATTGCATATCATCGGTAACATATACAAGAATTGGTAGCTGTTAGTGCGCGCTTTTTAAATTCGCACAATGTTTTTCCTGTACTTACTCAATACGAACAGAAGGTCGGTCCGGGATCACCGATCGCTTTCACAGGATTTCCTCACAGTCTCCGGTCGGGAAATTTGACAACGGGACTGTTAGGAAAGGGGCGGCGTATTTAAATGATTAGAGCCGTAAATGAAGATTCCAAGTTTAGAATGTTACATAAATGGTGTGTTCTAAATGGGTCGGCCATCTTTGAATGGTGTTTATTGGCGAGATAAGGCCAACATAAATGGAAAATAAAACAGTCTAAGGTGCCAATACAGTTAGACTTATGTTCCTATTTAAATAAATATTGACTCCGTTCATAAGGCGGCCAAAATGTCAATTTTTGACATTTTGAGTTCACAAATCGTATTAATTTGGGATCCTACATTGAGGACAGAATGGTAACTCGTAATATGGACAGTGTAAATCTACCTCATATTAGTACATACTCAATATTTCATACAGTAGGGGACTTAGGATCATTAGTTTACTAGCATTCTAAAAGGTGGTTTTCAATATACCCATTTGATTAATGGCAATATTTACATAATCGATTGACATATTCGCAAAAGTTTTACCATTATAACACAGATACAGTTCTATTATGCTATATGTGGTACAGCATTTTCAAGCAGATCATATTTTATCATTGAAATGCAATTGGACATTGGTATAACAACATCAGAGAGCATTTATACATCGATTCACTGTTTAAAGGCATTCAGAATGGTCCATAGTTATACATGCTTTTGATATTGCTAATACAGGTTATATATATGTGGCACAAGATGGTTCATATATAATGCTTTAAACAACACTGTCATCATCTTTATAGCAATAGTTAACCTAAAGCAATATAGCAATAGTAAACCTATAGCAAAAGCTTCTGGCATGATGAGAAAAAGAAATCTTGAGCCTTATTATTTTTTATATGTCTCTAAACTGTCGATATGTCTGTTTTTCATGTCAGGCAAGCTAACGTTTGCCACTCAGAGCTAGAGTTAAGGCCGTTTTTTACAGAGTTGGCAAAGCAGATCCAGAGTTGTTCTTTTATAGTCAAAATCCGGTCTACATTCGGTTGTCTAATTGTGGGCCTCACTGTTTCAACCACCCACCAAATTAGATCTTTAGCAGTGTGTTTCGCTCGTGAGAAATGTTCCACCATGTTCATTCTCTACATGACACCGGATTCTGGACTGGTGCTGTAGTATTCGTTGATTTACTTTCTGGGTAGTTTTACCAAAGTATCTCAGTCCACACGGACATTCAATACAGTAAACAACATTTGTTGTGTTGCAATTAGAGAAACTTTTTAAGGTAATGGTCATTCATGATAGATGGAAAGACCATTAAGCATGGCCGAATTTTGCAAATTCGCGGTTCGCGAATTTGCGTATTTGCGAATTCGCAATCTGCAAAATCCGCAAATTCGCAAGAGGTTTTTATTTTTTTGTGTTCGCAAGGGTTTCTGCCAGTTCGCAAGGGTTTTGTACCAGTTCGCAATTGCGAAATTACTTGTCGGCTCGGAACGGCCGCGACTATGTTGTTTCTACGTCTGGTTCATCATCACAGGTTCACAGCACCCTCTGTTTCACCACTGCCACCCTCTGGTTCACCCATGCCACCCTCTGGTACATCACTGCCACCCTCTGGTTCTAGATTATGGGGGGGAAAAGCAAGCACACCTGCCCTGCTTCAACTGACATGAATTAATTTTGGGTTGATTAATGTGTCACTGAATTTAAACCTCCAGTCTGGCACCTGCTTCTTTATCTGTAATTTGCTTTCTGTTGCAGTGCAATTTTTTTTCACAGGACCTTTGTGGCCTACTTGTAGCTATTCTATGAGCCTGCTGTGAGGGTCAGAGCAGGGTCATAGAATAGTTGAAAGTAGGCAACTGAACTCTGGAGGGGCTCCTCAGGAAGCACTATGGGTAATGGTTACTAATGATGAGTTTGAACTTTTGCACCTGCTGAGTGCTTTCAGTTTTGCAAAACTCATTTTTCTGCAATTTCGCGGGATTCGCGGGGCGCGAATTTGCGCGAGATCGAATTCAGAAGCCGCGAATTCGTGCGAATATGCGATTTGTTTTTTTGCGGAGTGTTAGTTCGCAAGGTTTTGTGCGTTTTAGCGAGCCGCTTGTAGCGCCACGGCGCGAAGTTACCCTCACGGCCGTTCACGGGTGCAGCCATCTTGTTTGCATGACGTATTTCCGTTTCCAGGAGCGATGTGCAATCTCGCAAAGTGTGCGGCTCGCTAGTACAAGTTTGCGTGTGATCGCGAGGAAAATCTCGCGCGAATTTACCCACGCGGTCGTGAACGGGCGCGGCCATCTTGTTTCTCATTCATTTCTATGGTTCTGGGCATGCTTTCTGTATCCTCTCTGAATCTCTGCCATCCTTTGCTTGTTTGAAGTTTTTTTTTAATCTATTTTACTTATTATCTATCCCTCTATTTTTCTAGCTCTATATTTTTGTGTTTTCTGCTACTTTTGGTTAATTTTAAACTACTTTTTTAAAGTCTTCTCTTTTCTTCTTCCCTATTCTATTTCTTCTTTATTATTTACCTTCCTTTCTGCCCAGACCATGGTAAAGGGAGCTGGGAAGCATCCTGAGAAGGGGAAGAGTCCTGCACCCCGTGCCCGGTTCCCGTGCGGGCGTTTGAGGGGGGAGCAGGTCACAGCCCGGGAGATCTTTAGCGTGGAGGAGGTGGCCGCACTAGTTTTTTATGTTCAGCGCCGCCTCCCCAGGACCATCATGGCAGGCGGCATGATCGCTAGCGGGTACGGGATCCGGGAGCACCGGAAGCGGTGGGAGAAGGTGTGCCGGGCCATGTACCAACACTCTCGGGTCCGGCGCACCTACAACCAGGCCACCCACCGTTGGACGGATCTCCTGGACCGGGAACGCGACTTGATCGACCTGCTCGGCCTTGAGATCCCCGGGCTTGGTGAGTAGTAGTAGCTATTTCTTCACTACTCTGTTTTCTCCTGCTCTGTGTGTTATTACATTGCAAATTTTTGTTTTTTACCAAGAGTAATAATGCTGCTGAATACATTTTAGGTAAATTATATTTCAAAATCTTCTGTGCATTTTAGGTGCACTGCTCTCCTTCTCAGTAGCGTTGCTACTATGCTTATTTGTTTTCGATTTTGTGTTCATTTCATTGGCTTGAGAAATTATGTATGAGTGTAGTTTAAAGAACTGCGTAATGCTAGACACTAAGGGTCAGATTTTTAATTACCGGCGCATCCCTCCAAGTAGCAGGGATGCACCAGTAATTGTGCGCCACCCCACCACCACCCATGGTGCGCCGTATTTACAATGCGGTGCACCATGGACCCAAAACGTCACCGAAGCGTTACGCATCTGTGCCGTAAAGGCGGCGCATTGCTGGAGTTCCGTCGCAACGATGGCGCAGCTCCAGCAATGCTCTGGGGTGCCCTATCTCCCCAATGCTGCGTCAAGCCGTACGTCTGCTTCAAGCAGGCACAGGGTTTGAGTCACGCATCATTGCCCTAAAAGTGACTGATTGAAATCTTGTAGATTTCCCTCAGCCACTTTTAGGATGCGTTCCTGCGCAGGTACGCCCTCCCTTGCGCCGGAACGCCCCCTGATGGCGCAGGGCTTTACAACGTGATGCATCTCCCATATGCGTCACGTTGTTAATATACGCCGCACCATGGCGCCTCTTTTGTTCTGCCGCTGCGTCACAAAAGTCACCAACAATGGAGCAAAAGAGCCGCAAGGGGCTTCTAAATCAGCCCTTACAGACTCAAGTCCAGTCCTTCCTTTGTACACCTGGCAATAAGAAGAAATAGTGGTGGTGGGTTGATAGTTTGAGTATTTTAATGACTGGTTAATGTAGTAGGAAACTTTTTAGTGTTGTCGCTGATCTGCAATCACGATGGACTTTGTCTGTCACTTCGCGTGCTGCGGACTGCTGCCTGCCAGTCCTAGGTGAACCATTTTAGTAGTTTGTTTAGTGAGTTACATAACTTTCCAAGTCGACGGTCCGCAAATCAAGCAATACTAATATCGTAGTAGACCACATGAGATAGATCAATATATCCCATGGAATACTTGTCTATTTGCTATTTCGCCAAAATATGTTGTTATTGTTCTTTTGAAATGTTTGATTTGGTTGACAAATATCATCCATGTTTTCTGGTCTTTCTTTCTTTCATGTTGTACATCAGCTCCCCCCAGTGGCAAGAGGGCATTGGAGGAGGCTGCTGCTGCTGCTGAACAAGGCCGGGATCGGTCAGGCGAGGGCTCCTTTGCTGGCCCCAGTAAGTTTTAATTTGAATATAGAGTAACTATTTTTCCTAGCGTTCCTCATTCGATTTTTTCTAAATCGTCTTTGATCTTCTTGTAGACTGTATCTAAATTCTTATCCTGCCTCGACTATGACTCCCTGTGGTATTACTAGATTATTCTTATTAGTCTGTCTGTGTAGCTAACTAAGATTGCACATTTGGTGAAAAGTGTAAAACGAAACTCCCATTCTAGTCAGCAATAGCTCTATGCACTGAGTGCAGTCCTCTGGGATTGTCCATATTGTCTTTTCAAGTCTTCTAAATGTTTATGCTTTGACAATTACCAACAATAAAAAGGTGAATGACCACCAAGAAAGAATAAGATACTACTTTACTTTTGGTTTGGATAGGAGGACAATCCATACTACTACTGTTGCAGGGACAAATCTGCACAAACAGAACTATGGACACTAAATAGTGCACTGTTTATCAATTATAATAGGCGCAGGTAGACTTTCCACATACCTCAGTGATATCAGACTTTGAAGAACCCCCAATCTCCTTACTGACTAGATAGTGTGGCAGAGTCATTTAGCTCCCGAATTCATCGATGATTGATCCCCAATGATGATTATCCAACGCAGGACAAGAGTTCGGAGTCAGAGTCCAGAAGTGTCAGAGGCACGGACTCATGCTTGCAAATTGCAAAACCTTTTGCTCATTCACTCATGACCAAAAACCACAGAGTCTATTTAAGTTTTAAAGCTTTATTAAAAGTAAAAAAAATATTAAAATCAAGCTTGTCATAAAACATAAATGGTTGATTAAAAACGGAAAAGTGCTTATAGTGATTTTTTATTTCACACATTTATTGTGGGCGTGCCGAGCCCTCACCTGGTTTGAACTTTCATTTTTCTTTTTGGTGCTGAATCATTGGTCCCTTCGTCCTAGTTATGATGATTTGTTCTTAGAAGTGAAGCTTCTGTCTGTTATGAGAAAAATGGTGCGTGTTAAAAAGCAAGCATTCATCAGTTGTGCCAAAAAGTGCAGCAAGACAACACCCTTCCCTGGAAAAAGGGACATTTTTACTTTAGAGTAGACAGTCACAAATTATTAGATTGGTTTCTGTATTCACATTTCTTCATTCCTAGACAAAATACTAGTGAGTGGTGTATGTCTATGACATCTAACATTCTTAAATGTACTTTGTAGGTGGAACATCTGGTGCTGGGCCCAGCGCGGAGGTGAAGGAGGAAAGCTCTGGGGAGGAGGCAGTGCAAGTGCCGGACCAAACTGCTGTGCGGGTTGCCACGGTAGTGGCGGGCAGTGGTAAGCTCTTATATTCCTTACTTATTGAGATTGCAGACTGCATAGTGTGCTGCTCCCCGTGAGAAAACGTAAGGTTTGTCCAGATGAGAGACATGAAGAAGAATGATTGACATTTAGGGGCCTATTATGATGGCGGACAGACCTGAGTTCGTCCGCCACCATAGAGTAGGAGGGACCGTCCGCAGGGGCAGCGGCGGACCCTCCGTGGTAATTAGGATGTGACCGCCACCCTGGCAGTCACATCCTGTATTTTTATCATTGCGGTGGTTGCTGCTTGAAGCAGCACCCGCTGCAAGGATAAAAATGTAAGTTGTGCATTTGCATGCACAAAGCAGCAGGCATCGCGCGGTGCCTGCCGCTTTGTGCAGGCAAATGCAGGGGGGTACCATAGGTACCCCCATGTGTACCCCCCAACCCCCCTTCACCCCTGGGGGCCCACAACGGGCCCCCAAACAAAAATCTGTATGCCTTTGCACGGCGGAAATGCCGCCGTGTAAAGGCATGTTCCTCCAGACATCCTAATATGGCTGGCGGTATCTGATAGACACCGCCAGCCATGTTAGTGCTTTTCCGCCGCGGACGGAAGGCGACCGCGGTGGAAAAGCTGAAGACTGAAAAACGATCCCCCAGCCATCCTAATCTGGCGGGGGTCTTTTTCAGTCCGCTGCGGATTTTCAGCATCCTCCGGGCCGGCGGTGGATTCCGCCGGCCCGGAAATCCGCAATCCTAATCTGCCCCATAGTTTGAATGGATGGATGCCTGGATCATGGTACTATCTGACTCTTAGATAGCATATGTGTATCTAGAGAGAGTAGACGGTCACTGGATGAACTAAGTGTTACTTTGAAGAGCATGTAACACCGCACCCGCACGTCCCTCCCAGTGTAGGAAAGGCAAGGAAAAGAAGTTGTAATTTTGTCCGAATACTACCATGAATAGTAGCAGTAGTTTGTATTGCAAGCACAGCATATATCCGGCTATTACGATGGCCACTCACTACCTCTGTTAATAAGTTTAGTAGAACTCGGTCATTCATGTGTTGATGTATCACTGTTCACTCAATAAAAAGCAAAGCACCTAAAGTCATCCCAGCAAATACATACCATGTGCAGTGATAGATAATCAGATTATTTATCTTCTTAATTTTCCTTTTCTAGTATTCATTGGCACTGTAGGGTGAAAGTTAAATTAATTAGGCAGTAGCCCTTGTAACAGAGTATTCTCAGTGTCACCCGTAATAGAAAAGTAAGAGCATCACCACCTGCATGTACTGGACTGGTACAGTAACGCAAGTCTGTCTCACTCATCATGGCGGGCGTCTGTTTTTTCTCGGGTGCAAGTTGCCTGCGCTGGCATTATGCCGGCTTGAAAAAGTTAACGTACCAATTTTGCTGAAGAAGAGAGAAGAAGAAGAATAAGACTGGTGTACTGTCATAGTCGACTCTAATGGAGTGAGTCCATAGTGCTCGTAGAATTGATTCCTTAAACTCCCACTAATGTTAGAGCAAGGGTGAAGAAGTGGGAGGTTAGATAGATACTGGCCACAATAGTTATGTACTGCACTTGCAAGTTGCTAGTTCTACTGTGACACAACTTTCTGCTGAATCATTTTGTGTTAATCTTAAAGAGCATTGGTTACAGACTATGTCTTTCTTTCTTCATATAGATGCTCCTTCCAAACCAACCCGGAAGGAGCTGGCTAGACGGGCCCGGCAACGGAGGCTGGAGGCCACTGTCGCTGAATATTGGTGGCTGGTGGCCCAGGAGGAGGGGGACACGCAGTCTACAACAACATCTACTGGCACAGCTGCATCCTCTTCCGCGCTCCCTGGGTCACCCAGTCAGAGCAGCAGGTCTCCTGCGGTACGGAGCCGGGGTACCGCAGCCACCCGCCACCGCCGAGCAGCAAAGAAATCAGCTGCCCCCCACAGCAGTTGCAAAAAACGGATGCACCGCCTTTCCCTGAGGGTGTCCTACCTCGAGCAGGAGCTCCTGAACACCAAAACCCTGCTCGAGACCCTCCGCAAGGAGCATTTCGACCTGGCCCGGAAAGTCAACAGCAGCAGCCAGCAGTAGGAGGAGACTGTCCCTTGCCCCTTTTTTAAAGACTTCTGGGGGTGGGAATTGGGAGTTGGGTTTTTGGACTTTTCACAGACATTAGTTGGGGTTAGGGAGTGGGGGTGGGTTGGGTCTTGCGGGAGATTATTTTTGTTAGGGATATAAATATACTTTAAACTTTATCTTAGCATACAAGTTTTTTTACTGCTTTTGAGGCTGGTGGGTGGGGGTTTAACAGTAAGTTTGTTTTCCTGAAACTTAAGTGGCATCTTGATTCAAGTTGTGTAATTAATTGCTCAAATGTTTTCAAAACTAAGTGCCTCTCACAGAGTAAGTGAATTCAATAGTCCTAGGACTTTACTAGTACTAGCGTCAGTCTCTCGTCTCTCCTAATACTCCATTATACTTCCTCCCCCCAATCGCTTATCTTACCTGTAATTTGTGTTTGGAAATAGGGCTAGGCACAGGGCTGGCTGCACGGCAAATGGCGATTAAGGTTGGCCATCCTGGGCGGATGAAATGTCATCATTGCGTTGGTACTAGTGGTGTTACACAGTGGCAGTTGCAGCATCTAAAAAAAAAGAAAATGAAACCTTGTTTGTCCTTACCGTAGCATTAGAACGGTACGATAGAGAATATAGCAGGTGACAGTACACTAGAACAGTGCCACAATGTAGCCTAACAAATGGTAAAGTATTGAAAGTATAACTAGTACTTGCGTTAAATTTCTTTGACATTGGCTACTACTACAAGAAATAGTACCGAAGGTGAAGGACACAGCAGCGTCATAATTTGCCACGTCTAGGAGGAGGATGTTCTTGATGACCAATCAAGTTGATGGCGCACATGAAAATCTGCGTTCATTTGCCAATAGTGACTGAGTGTCAAGCTGAGTAAGAATAGAATATATCCTCAGATTCCTTCATCAGCCTGTTGCTATGACCTTATCCTCCCCAGCAAGTGTGTGGAATTATTGCTGTCATTTAGTCACACATCAATCAAAACCACACAGCCCGCGGGAAGAGGGTTAGGGTTTGGAAAATGGATGGGAATGGGGGATTTTGGGAAAGTTTTGTTGAGAGAAGAAAAAAAAGCACTGCATGGACAAACAATAATTGAAGATAAAGAAATCTTTAGGTACAAAGTTAACCATAAATCTTTTAAGTGACATAAAGGAAGTGCATGCACTACTGCATGCATGGTTACTGAAAAGTAAGTAGTACTTTCGACAACCGTGAATGAAAGAATGCGACAGTACTGGGCTGCAGTAATAATTATGCGTTTTAACTTGCCTATCTCTGCATTCAGAGAAACACTTCTTACATTAAATTAGTTTTAAAAAATAGCAGAAGTAAAACCTATAGAATGGCTGTAAGGATGAATTTAGAAGCAGAGATCAAAGAAATGCAGAGTCACGCTCATAGAAGTTCACAGCAATAACATTGCTTCCTAACTGTGTTGAATCAATTGCCTGCTGTGCGCTTTGTATGCCGCTTTGTATATTTTGAAATTTTACATTGCCAGCGCGACTTTGCTGCTCTTTTAGCCTATTCCCCCAAGCGCCCTCCATTTTGTTGTTGTTGTCCTCATACCTAGCCCGCCCCGCCTCCCAGCTGAGACGCCCTCCCACAGACTTGAAGAGCGCTCCGTTACCTGGAAGTGCCGTGACTCACTCTACGCTTCCCAGCCGAGTGGTCGCTCCCTTTGGCTCCGGTATCGTTCTATAACGCTTTGTGCTGCTAACTGTGTTGAATCAATTGCCTGCTGTGCGCTTTGTATGCCGCTTTGCATATTTTGAAATTTTACATTGCCAGCGCGACTTTGCTGCTCTTTTAGCCTATTCACCCAAGCGCCCTCCATTTTGTTGTTGTTGTCCTCATACCTAGCCCGCCCCGCCTCCCAGCTGAGACGCCCTCGCCCCTCCCCCTCCACCACCCATATATGACAGGAGTTCCCGCGCGCAGCGTTCACGCGCAGCGACCGCGCCCAACCCGCGCCGAAGGTGCGCCAAAGGTAAGCCCGTCTACGCCCGTCCGCGCCTGGACCGCGCCCAGCGCCATACCCCCTGGCCCCCGTCCCTCCCAGCCCCCCCGCATTACCTATGATGCCACCACCCTCCTAGCCCTTAACCCCGGTCGCGCCCCCAACTGCGTCCAAGCCGCCCCTGGACACACCCATGGACCTTTCTCCTGCTACTCCTGCAAATTCATCGGCACCGACAACACCTCCGCTACGACCACAACACAGATTCCCGACCCTAACCACCTACAGTGCATCCTTCTCAACACTCGATCGGTCCACAGACACGCCATTGACCTATGGAATCTACTAGACACCATCTTCCCAGACGTCGCCTTCCTAACAGAAACTTGGATGAACGCTTCCTCCGCCCCAGACATCACCATTGCCATCCCTGAAGACTATAAGATCACACGTAAGGACCGCACCGACCACACAGGAGGAGGAATCGCTATCGTCCATAAGAAATCAATCCGCATCTCAACCAGCTCTGACGCCAACCTCGCTAACTCCGAACACCTCCACTTCCAGATCCACATCGACCCCAAAACCACACTCAGAGGCACCCTCCTCTACAGACCACCAGGACCCCGCACAAAATTCAGTGAAGACATCACGGACTTCATCACTCCACACGCACTCCCCTCCAAAGACGACATCCTTCTGGGAGACCTCAACTTTCACCTTGAAAAGATCAACGACCGCAACACCGCCACCCTCTTAGACAACCTCGCCAACCTCGGACTTAAACAACTAGTCACTTCCCCCACCCACATCGCAGGTCACACACTCGACCCCATCTTCACCTCCAGCAATCATGTCTCCTTCAGCCACACTACGGATCTCCTCTGGACTGACCACAGCTGCGTTCACTTCACCTACAACAAACCAAAACCCACCATCCACCTCCAACCTACCCTGCAAAGAAACTGGAACAAAATCACCACGGACCAGATCTCCGCATCGCTCCTTCTAAACACCCCAGCCCTCTCTTCTAACGCAAACGAAGCCGCCGCCAACCTCACCCTATGGTTATCCAACACCGCCGACACCTTAGCACCACTGAAAAAACGTCAAAGCAAACCTGGCAGCAAGAAGGCCTCATGGTTCAACGATGATCTTAAGAAGTCCAAGAAACTCTGCCGCTCCCTTGAAAAGGCCTGGAAAAAAGACCCAACTACTAGCACCAAGGACGCCTTCAAAAACGCCACCCGCACTCACCACCAACTAATCCGAAAGGCCAAGAAAACAGCATTCAAGGATCGACTTGACAACAACGCCCACAACAGCAAGGAACTTTTCAACATCGTCAAGGAATTTTCCAATCCCTCGGCCAACTCCAACGACATCACCCCCTCTCAAGCCCTCTGCGACTCCCTAGCCTCATTCTTCCACAACAAGATTGCAGACATCCACAACAGCTTTGACAACCAACCCGGAAACCAACCCACCCTACCATTTGCTGAACATTCTCCCCCCGTGAACACCCTTAACGACTGGAACCCAATCTCCACTGAGGACACAATCCGCCTGATGAATTCCATCCACTCAGGATCCCCCACAGACCCATGTCCTCACCACATCTTCAACAAAGCAGACTCCGTCATAGCACCGCACCTCCGAGACGTCATCAACTGCTCCTTCAACTCCGCCACCTTCCCGGAAGACTGGAAACACGCTGAACTCACCGCCCTTCTGAAAAAACCCACAGCGGACCCCACCGAACTCAAAAATTACCGCCCCATCTCGCTCCTTCCATTCCCGGCCAAAGTCATCGAGAAAGCTGTCAACAACCAGCTCGCCGCCTTCCTCGAAGCCAACAAATCCCTCGACTCCTCACAATCTGGCTTCCGAGCAAAACACAGCACTGAGACCGCCCTCATCGCAGCAACAGACGACATTCGAACTCTACTGGACAATGGAGACACATTCGCCCTCATCCTCCTCGACCTCTCTGCAGCATTCGACACAGTTTGCCACAGCACCCTTTTACAACGCCTCAATAACATCGGAATCCAAGGAAAAGCACTTGAATGGATCACCTCGTTCCTCACCGGAAGAACCCAGAGAGTCCGCCTCCCACCATTCAAGTCCGAGGCCACTGAAGTCATCTGTGGCGTACCACAAGGATCCTCACTCAGCCCCACCCTCTTCAACGTATACATGAGCCCCCTCGCGACCATCGCACGCCAACACAACCTCAACATCATCTCTTACGCGGATGACACTCAACTAATCCTTTCTCTCACCAATGACCCCAGCACCGCCAAAACTAACCTACACGAAGGAATGAAAGAAGTTGCCGAATGAATGAAACAAAGCCGTCTGAAACTGAACTCAGACAAAACAGAAGTCCTCATCTTAGGTACATCCCCCTCTGCATGGGACGACTCCTGGTGGCCGGAAGCCTTCGGAAAAGCACCCATCCCGACAGACCACGCACGGAACCTAGGCGTCATCCTGGATTCCTCACTTTCAATGAACAAACAGGCCAACGCCGTCTCTTCATCCTGCTTCAACATTCTCCGCATGCTCAGAAAAACATTTCGCTGGATCCCCACCGAAACAAGGAAAACAGTCACCCACGCTCTGGTCACAAGCCGACTGGACTACGGAAACACCCTCTACGCGGGCACTACCGCTAAACTCCAGAAGAAACTCCAACGAATTCAAAACGCCTCAGCCAGGATCATATTAGACATCCCACGCAACGAACACATCTCTGGTCACCTTAAAGACCTCCACTGGCTACCCGTCAATAAGAGGATCACTTTCCGACTGCTAACCCACGCACACAAATCACTCTACGACATCGGACCAGAATGCCTCAACTCACGACTGTCCTTCTACACCCCCTCCCGCCAACTACGTTCTTCCAGCCAAGCCCTCGCCACTGTACCTCGCATCAACAAGACCACCATGGGAGGCAGATCCTTCTCATACCTGGCTGCTAAAACATGGAACTCACTCCCCACTTACCTTCGCCTTACCCAGAACCACCTAGCATTCAGAAAGCAACTTAAAACGTGGATATTTGACAAGTAATCCTCCTCCCCTTTCTAAGCGCCTTGAAACCCACTGGGTATGTAGTGCGCTATATACATTTTCTGACTTGACTTGACTATGTTGTTGAAGTTGTCCTGTTGAATTTGGTAAGTTGCATGCATCAAACCATTCCTCTTATTAGCGGGACTCCTCCATTCCAGCTGACGCTCTGTCCATCAATGTTGGTGACCAGAAGTCACCGTATCCACTGCCTGCCTGGCGGATGCTGAATTGCGGCTCGCTAATGTGAAGCCTGACTGCATCCTTTTTTTCCCAATGCACAGACTTAAACCCGGCCTGTAATTATTGATGGAAAAACAGGAAGTGATATTAGAACACCACTGACAAATAAATATAAGGTATGTACGCTGTGTAGTGCAAAAAGTCACACTTTGAGGTTCCTAATAGACAGTACAATATTTTTTAAAGTGCGTACTCTGGCATAGTCTCCTTTTGAAGGATAAATAAGTATGGGCAAATTAATTTAGCGGATCTTTCCCCTACAGCTACGTGTACTGTAAACTGTGTTTTAGAACAAAATTAGACCTTCCCAGCAGTGCTCCCAGACCCTTACTAAAGCCAGTCGCAAAAATGTAGAAGACCCCCTATCAGATCTCAAAAAGCGAGGCCTAGTAGAAAACTGGTGACAAAACGTACTTTGAAAGTAAAAGTAGGCCCAAATCCCCCCTTACCCACCTTGGATTCTTTTCAAACCACTTTCAAGCTAGATGCATTTCAACTGCCGTGTATGGAGCCAGAATATGGGGATATGTAAATGTTGATTCATTGCAAACAATTGAGAATACATTTTTAGATATCTTTTAGCTACCACAAACAATACGGCTACGTACGTTGTCCATGCTGAGCTGGGAATGCCATATCTGACCATCCAAAGGCAAGAACTAAAGACCATGAACTTTTTAGAGAATTTGAGATTCTCTCTTAATAATGACAAACCGACTGTTAGGGAGAACCAATTACTACTGATACAACCAGGGATACAACCAGACCTTTTAAATACAAAGGGAAGTTATTACAGGATTTTATTAACACGCTTACGCTTAGGTAATTTTCCTAACACTGTTACATTTCCAACTATGACTGATTGATCACGCCCCCTAGACCCTTGCCCTTGCCCATATATCCTCACAGACCACGATTCACATAATGTTTTTCTGCACTTTTTATACATTGCTAAGGAAAAGATGGATTTTGCCAATTTTAAAAGAGCTAGGACTGAGACAATGCCATCCCACATTTATTAAATTACAACTTTTAGAAAATGAAATTTTGAACAATTGTATAGCTAAATATATGAAAGGGGTTCTTAGATTTCGAAAAACAATGTAATATCTCATCCCCACATTGCGAGCAAGTGGGCGATGAAGTACGATGCTGAAGTCTTTTTAATAATGTATTTTAATTGTTTTTTGCGGATTTTCGGTGAATTCGCAATCCGCGAGATTCGCGAACTTCCCGTAAAATCCGCAAGCGGAACGGATTGGGTCAAAAGTTAAAGCAGACTTTTGTAACTCTTTTAGAATGGCGCCGGCAAGCTGCTAGAGCCATTCTAAAATAGTTACAAAAGTCAGCTTCAACAGGAAGCTCTAATAGATAAAGTAAAGCAGGTGCTGCTCAAATTCAGTTACACAATCATTAATCACCCCAAACTTTGGGTGATTAATGATTGTGTAACTTAATTTGACCTTCAACTCGAGCACCTGCTGTACTTTATCTATTAGAGCTTCCTGTTGAAGCTATTTGTAGCTATTTTAGAATGGCGCTGGCAGCTTGCCGGCGCCATTCTAAGTGAGGCTGAGGGCAGAAGGGCACAAAAGTTGGACAGAGGGCAGAAGGGGACAAAAAATGAGTGGGGCAGAGGGCAGAAGGGCACAGAAACGAGTGGTACAGAAAGCAGATGGGCATAAAAAACAAGAGGGTGGCAGTGATTAACCAGGCAAAAAAAAAAAACGCGAACACACAAAGCGCCCCGCGAACATGCGAGAACACGCAAAGAGTCCCGCGAACACCCGCGAACACGCAAAAATAAAAAAATCCGCAAATTCGCACGAATTCGCGAATTTTGCGGATTGTGAATTCGCAAATTCGCAAATTTGCAGATTGCGAATTCGCAAAATTCGCCCATATGAGTCCTCCTGTAGCGTGGCCCGCTTTTGATGGACATGCCTCAATACAAAATGTTAAAAAGCCTGGCCTTCGAACTGGCTAAGTTGCCTAAGTTTCTTGGTGGATGCAAACATGATATGAAGCAATATAGCCAGCCCTTGCTGGGTCCACAAGCTTATGGTGCAGCCCTGCTATGTTTCATGACAGAAATGGTATTCTCTCAGATCCTGGCATGGGTGAGTATTTTTCCACATGATTAATCTCCCCTCCTCAAAGGGAGTGTGTTCTTTTCCAAGCACAGGTTAGTATTTATACCATTTGGCTCAATAAGGGAGTGTCTATGAAGGAATATTTTATGGCGTCCTATGTTGTGATTGATTGCTTGAAAAGAGTTCATTAACTTTTCTGAGGTCAGGGACTGGTGGCTGAGCCTAGCCAAACTGTTCTGTTAGAAAATATGGAGAATTCCAGAATGATCAAAAGCGGGAGCTGCGTAGGATAGGCTACTGGGATTCAGCTTGAACTGAATACCTGAGTCATTAATGGGGTATTTTATGTGCACCCAGATACACCAGACCCTCTATGTATTTATGTTTAGAAAAGGTCAACTTTATAAGGTCCATGTTCTGATGTATACAAAAAACATTGGGAAAAAACTATAATAGTAAAATAAGAGACAAACCATGTTGCTAATCCCTTATCCAATGGATCACCTTATTGATTGGAGTACATGCATCCCTTGAGTTCTCCCTTAATTTCGGCATGTTGACCATAAAGACTATGTCTCCCTTCCCTTAACAGTTCTCCAAGCAAACAGACATCATAGCATTCCACTGAAGTGCATGCCTTTTGTGAATTTGTGGTACTCCTGCTGGATGATTAATATTGGGACCACATGTCCTCCCACTCTATGTGGAATATTCAGGGTTGAGTGTGATAAACCCCTTTTTGTATCCACTATACAAAAGTCTCCTGTGTGTCGCTCATTATTATTGCATGATCCTGAAATACTTTGGAGCTCGCTAGTGGTGCTTGAAGAGGGATCCTGTTTAGCTTTGGGCAGGGTGCTGGTCATTTGCATATCACTAGTTGATGGCATACTAACTTGCCTTATTGTGCTCCCTTGGGTTGGTTTTGAATCTATTGCATTACTAATTAGCCCTCTGACCACAGCTGCCTGTAGCCCCGAGGTTAGCACCTGAATTAAATGCCTA